>NC_043002.1:975297-1068095 GCF_006345805.1 Octopus sinensis | reverse complement strand
TAGATCTTTAGCTGGGCTAAAAAGTCACATTTGATCACAGCACCAGTAACAGTTAAGCTTCGTGCAATGGCCATACACGATAACGTGGGGACAGCCATAATAATATATATTATATATATATAATAAAAACTTACTTGGAGAAATAAGAAAGTGACGCGAGGCGTTCAATCATATAACAATTTAACAAATAAACATATACATACACACATACATACTTGTACATACCTACATCTATATGTATATATACATGTATATATATATATATATATATACAAATAAATAAAAAATACAGTACACAAAGAATAAAAACAGGACAAGGAACCCAACAATAAGGGCTTTGTTTTAAGCCTAGACGGTGGAAAAATTCAAGTCAACACCGACTTCTGTCTCTAGCAAGTCGATCTTCTGAATTGCGTTCCAATGAATTTTTCCACCGTCTAGGCTTTAAAATAAGCCCTTATTGTTGGTTTCCTTGTCCTGTTTTTATTCTTTATGTGTACTGTATTTTTATTTATTTGTATTGCTTTTACGTCCTGTTCTTGTCACCTTTTTTTTTTACCCCTCTGCAAAAGGAATTTTATTTAATTCATTTTGCAGGAAGGACTGCTTCGGTCGGATCGTGTTCTGCCCTTACCTTCGAAACACGCATTGAGTCGAACCAGGGGCAGCTGATGAAGGGGAATGTTCCTTGTATTGTTTGTCTTGTGCTCTGTTTTTTCGTTGTTAAAGGGGGAAAAAGGGGGGAAAGGGGGAGAAAAAAAGTCCGTTTCCTTGTTTGATTTTGTTTTAGTTTCTCGTTGTGTTCTACGTTTATTTGTGGTGTCCTGTACTCATATATATTATATATATATATATATATGCATGTATATATACATATAGATGTAGGTATGTACATGTATGTATGCATATGTTTTATTTGTTAATTGTTATTATTATATATATATATATATATTTATATACACATGTATATATATATATACATATAATTTAAGCATTTATATATATTTATATACAAATATGTATATATATACTTTTATATACACATATCTATATATATATATATATACATATATATATACACATATATATACATATATATACATATATATATATATATATATACATATATATATATATACATATAGATATATATATATACATATACATATAGATATACATATACATATAGATATATATATATATATACATATACATATATATATATATATACATATAGATATATATATATACATATAGATAGATACATACATACATACAAATACATATATATACATATAGATAGATAGATACATACATACATATATATACATATAGATAGATTCATACATACATACATATACATATATATACCTATATATATATACATATATATATCATGCTTTTAAATGTTATCTTGATCATCATAATATTCTCTTTTTTTTCTCGTGTGACAAATCAAAACGATCATTACTTTTACTAGTATTGTTGATGATGATGATGATGCTGATGGTAATCTTCAAAGTTCGTTTGCTGTTCAATGTTGATACCTACTCTTATTAAACACCATAATTATGTGCCACAAGAGATAGAATTACACATGAGAAGCTAGAGGGCAGCAGCAACTAGGATGAAAATTCACTGTAAAACTGTTGATTATAACTTAGTATAGTCGAATAAGTTATAATCAAGTGTGAGTTAAGACAAGCCTTAATGATAAGAATTGCAATGGTTTCCTGAGATAATTTCAACTGTTCAACACTCAATGCAAATTAAGAGAATCAACGACGACAAAAGTATCTTTAGTCAAATACAAGAAACAGAAAAGAAAAACAAAATAAATTATCTGTAGTTTATTTATTTTTTCTGTTTTTCATTGATGTTCTTCTTCTTTCTGTCATTTTTGCTGTAATGAAGCAATTACTATAAAAAGACAATTTGCCAGCTTAGAAAGCTTCGAAAGCTACTTTTGGTAGCAACACGAAGCTCAGAAAAATAAATATGTTCAAAATAACAGAGTGACGTAATTATCATTTTCTAAATAAACATTAAGCAACGATTCCTTCATCAGAATATTCCGAACATGTCTGAATAAAAGTGACATGTTTTTTTGTGATAATTAAAGCAAAATGGAATTTACTATTCGCTAGACTATGAAGTGTGTTTACGTGTGTGTATATAAATGTACGCGCGTATTCGTTAAACAGTAAATACACACATACATACATACATACATACATACATACATACATACATACATCATACATACATACATACATTCAAATATAGATGTAAGGATAAGCGAGTTAGGCAGGTCAATATACAAAGTATATTAAATGCATAAAATGCGAAAGATGTATATATGTTTACATACAAAAAGGTCCGACTTCCACAGAAGAGAAATGCTATCGAGAATTTAAAGGGTTGAAAAAGTATTACAAATGCAACAGCTGCTTCTGGGGGATCAGTGGTCCAAAATAATGTTTGATCCCATTGATCCCATTGTCAGATGAAACGAGCCTCTGTCTTACATATGAGGTGTTGACAAAGATCAAAAACGGAATGACTTTCTGGCAAGAGGGAGAAATCGGGGAGGTATTCAGATAATATTGAGAGGAGAAAAAATTTCAAGGGTTAAGGGTTACTAGGGAGGCTAGTAGGGAGTTATAGTCGTAGAGATAGAAAGTAGGAGGAAGAGGGGACAGTAGTTTTGATAGTATGTGGATGGTGGCCCTTTGTGTTTCTATAAAGGCTATAGAATTAATGGTTGAGATAGTGAGAAAAGGAATGGCCATTATTTGAGGGAAATAAGTTGACTGGTTCAGAGGTTGAGGGGGATTAGTAAGGTATGTAGGGATTAATAGGGGGTAGTATTTGCTAAGTAGTAGGTTGCTGAACTGACTTTGTCTTAGTTCAAGATTAATTGCGAGAATGGATACTTTTAGTCATGGAATTACATAGATTTAATAAAATACACGAAAGATGAGTAGTACCTGTGTTTACAAGACAAAATCACATCTGAGAATCTATTAAGTAATGCGGGGTTGTGAAGGTGAAGAATGCTTAACAATTGTCTTAAACATAATTTACATATGCCGATGTTTACACTGTGTGGGGGAGCCTCACTTACCATGGACCAGGATAGGGTATATGGAATATTTTGAGACTTAAGGTTGAGTTTATAAGTTGCTAAGGAGGTTGATAAGTTACAATTTGGACTGGAGAAATAGTTCATGAGTGCACAATAGCGGCGCTGTACCGCCGATATTTTCCCCTGCTTGGTGAGAGCGTGGTGTTATAACACGACACTTGTAGACTACATTTTTACATAGACGGCAGCCTCCATGAGAGAATAGTTGAGAAACCCAACAATTGCAAGTTTTCCTACCTGCTGCGTTTACTGCTAGGGAGGTTCAGCTCCGTTGGTCCATAATTAGTGAGGGAGAAACTAAAGTGCAATCTGTATTAGTACTGAATTGGGAGGCGGTACTGCCGCTAGTATACGTTGTTGCGTGGGTAGAATTGTGGGAAGATGGTTTGAGTTTGATATCATTTAATGGGGGGATTACTAAGGGCTGTATTATTGCTAGTAGGGGTTAATTTGACTGAGAGTTTCAGTGAGAATTTGAGTGTTCTGTGGACTGGTGTTGAAGTTTGCGTCTGCTAAAGGAGGCGATTATGGATCCCAAATTAGGTGTGGTGGAGTAGATTTTCATGGATGATTTATTAAAAGTAGGGTGGTATTCATGTTGTGGTGTAAAATTAGATTTTCTTTTTAAATGTAGGTAGAGATTTAAGTTGGAGAGAAAAATGTGGTGCGAAGCATAAGATTTCCCGCTTCCTGGCATTAAAATGTTTAGAGTGTGTGGTTGTAGTGAGTGGATCAGGAGAGGATGGCTAGTATAGTAATAGGCTCGGGGTGGTCGGTGAGGTTGCTGAGTGCGATGTGTAGGGGGAGTTTTTGAGAGGTGTTGGATTGGTGCTGAGTGGAAGAGCTGTCTGTAGATTCGGGGTTAGTATTGGGAAAGAGACGTGCTATTTGAGTTTTAAGTTTAGTCCTGGGGGATATAATAGATCTTTAAAATCAATTAGTCTTTCTCACAGCCAGCATAATATCGATGTCAGATCGAGAGATGGATGCGTATTTTCGGGTGAAGATTAAGGCTTTGTTTAAGATAACTTGTGACATTGAGGAATAATTTGAGATGTCAAACTGAAGAAAATGGGTGTGCTGTTTATCAGGAAGATAAACAGCAATATATATATATACACGATAGGCTTCTTTCAGTTTCCGTCTACTAAATCCATTCACAAGGCTTTGGTCTGCCCGAGGCTATAGTAGAAGATACTTGCCCAAGGTGCTACGCAGGGAGACTGAACCCAGAACCGTGTGGTTGGGAAGCGCGAACGAAACGAAACCTCGTATGCTGGCGGCTGGAAGGTATTTTTCATTTCAACGTGTGTTAAAAAAATACAATCTACTTTTATATTTTTCTAATTTACGTGAGACTTGTAAACTGCACAACTCCAATTATTTCATGGCCCATACAATTCCGACACCTTGCCGCTAACACCCACACACTACTGGCAACATAGAGGAATCACAATGTGCGACATCACACAGAACTATATACTCTTTTACTTGTTTCAATCATTTGACTGTGGCCATGCTGGGGCACCGCCTTTAGTCGAGCAAATTGACCCCAGAAGTTATTCTTTATAAGCCTAGTACTTATTCTATCGGTCTCTTTGCCGAACAGCTAAGTTACGGGGACGTAAACACACCAGCATTGGTTGTCAAGCGATATTAGGGGGACAAACACAGACACACAAAGATATATATATATATATTGGCCTGCTCGCCTAGCCAGCGGGGTGGCGTTATTTTAAGGCTAAAACAATGTGAACGCATTGTGACCAGCGATGTGTAACAACATCTGATGGTCTGGTCGGTCACGTAATCACGTGATATATATATATATATTGGTAAAACAGTAAGATAACAAAAGGAAGAAAGAGACCTCAATATTATGTAAATAGAGGAAATTTATCTATCTACCGAGTAATGTAACATATTATTGTATAGATATATATATAGATATATATATATATATATAGATATAGATATAGATATATATATATATATATATATATATATTATATATATATATATATATATATATATATATACGTACGACGGGCTTCTTTCAGTTTCCATCTACCAAATCCACTGACAAGGCTTTGGTCGGCCCGTGGCTATAATAGAAGACACTTGCCCAAGGTGCCATGCAGTGAGACTGAACCTAGAACCATGTGGTTGGTAAGCAAGCTACTTACCACACAGCCACTCCTGTGCCTATATATATATATATATATATATATATATACACACATGATGTGCTTCTTTCAGTTTCCGTCTACCAAATCCACTGACAAGGTTTTGGTCGGCCCGTGGCTATAATAGAAGACAATTGCCCAAGGTGCCACGCAGTGGGACTGAACCCGGAACCATGTGGTTGGTAAGCAAGCTACTTACCACACAGCCACTCCTGCGCCTATATAGGAAAATATTAGCAAACTATGCATCCATGTTATACAGAATCCCCTACAAACGTAGACTTTTAATGATGAGAACAACAATCGGTGCGTAGTATAATGCTAAATAATGACAGTGAACGAGGCTGAACATTTATGCCATCCACAACGTTATACTTGGAACGAACCAATGTGTAGGAAACAGGTCAAACAGGAATTAAAATTGAACAACACAAAGCAAAACTAAAATGCGGTTTCATCCAAGCAATTAACATTGCACCTTACTTCAAGATGTCTTAGAGAAATAAACTGACATATTTTATCCAACGATGACAAATTACTTCTCCACCTGAATAACTAATATTTTTAACAAAACTATTTCTGAAAAGAAAAACAGCATCGTATGGTCTGTTGAAGTGGCTCCGAGGAGAGAACAGACAAGAATATACGCGCAGTTATACACACACACAGATACAGCCACTCACAGACAGACACTCACTCTCATACACACACACACACACACACACAAAACACTATACATAGCAGCTGTCATACACATATATCCACAAATTTATTCCGATGCTGCTATTTTCCGAACTAAAATCTAAAGATAACGCTTCCGTTTCTCAGACTTGATTGTTTGATTTGACAAAAGTAACTTGTCTGCCAAAATGTTGACATCAAAGAAATGTTGGCTTAATGTCTGAATCTTTACTGTAAGAGACTTTAAAGAATCACATGAGTACTAATGAGCCATCTATTTCGACATTTCCTCTTCAACTTCCGAAAGGCGAGAAGCTAGCAGTGATAACTTTACATTTCAATCCAACCCCAAAAATCATTGGAGCTTTTAAAACCGACACCGAAATGGTTGAATAGAGACTTTCTTCAATAGCTTCAGTGGAACCCATCCAAGTTAAGCATTATTTACCAAAGTGAGAAATGATTTCATATTGAACAGAAATATCAATATCCAATATTGGAGAGGAAATAAGAGAAACAACCATTGTTCTTTGTCGAGTTTTGTTTCAGCCGTGACTCCTCATCATGTTTCTTTATTGTTGTGTTGGGGTTTACATAGTTTATAAAATAAGATTTTAATGCAACAAATAATACAGATCTCTAAAATGAGTTCAAAAGGCATGCGGTCATATTTGTGGAACCATTCCTTTATACATTCGGCTAAATATATTGATTTGCACAAAACCGATATAATGATCGATTTGACGTAATTACATGACCGGTTATTTTTTATCAACTTCTTCCAGATAAAAATCTGAACTGACAGCATTTAAAGCCCAAACGCAGAGAAACGGAACGAAATATTGAAAGGAATTGAGTCTGGTGCTTTACCGTTTCTATCACTTCGCCGTCGCTTTTACAAATTGTATAATTAAGACATAAATCTTCCTTTATAATCAGGCTTCTTTAAAAGAGAGATGAGGTTTCCATTTCCTACACCAGCAAACAAAGCAAATGTCAGAAGGTTTGCGGTGGTCAAGAAATGTTTGTTTGTTTTCAACATTCTGCGCGTATTTGATATTTGCTGAATTTTTTGAAATATTTATTTGTGAATTTTTATTTAAACGCTCTTATTTTCGCATCGACATTTATTTCCTTTTGTTTAAGAACACCAAAATACCTTTGCATTTTTATGTACTTATCCTTTCGGACACCAATTTAAGTTCTAAAATATAACTTATTCCATAAGTTCATCATACACACAAAAACAAAAGACAACGGCATCACTTCTTGACCATTTTCTATATTTTATCTATATCAGCCTCTTACATGAGGTATAAAGTTTAAATATTAGTTCAAGTTATGTGAGTGTGTATGTGTGTGCGTGTTGTGTAGACACGTATGTGTATGCATTCGTTTACTGAAGCAGGAGCTATTCCGAATTTCCTCTTTCCTTTCTTTACAGCATAAACGCTAAGTGTATGTATATACGTCTGTGTCTAAGTGTATCGTTCTGATGGAAATTATGTGGGGTACCTGCTGTGCTGATAATGGTTGCAGAGGCAGAACTCCATCTTTAGCTTCCTCTTATCTGAAGACAAGAGGACAATCTTTTTCTTAATAGCAGGTTAATTATAGAGTATTTTTTTTATTCTTGAGATTATCGACCCCTTAACATTTGGAGGTGTACTACTTGACACCAAGAGATCATTTCAACAGATAAACCATTTTCTTATTTAATATATGTTATTTAATATATCCTTGTTTGCTTTTGTTGTTCAAATACTTCACTGGTCACTCTCCGTCATTTCTCTTAGTTCATTTTCGTTTCACATCATACACCGCAGGGGAGGGTGCGGACACACGGTGCCTTTTTTTTACAGACATGAATTAATTAAAAACTACGATGCGTAACATTTTCAGCGGTCTAACGGCACACTCGATATTTTAAGGGAGGATTTCGAAATCGCTACGCTGTTGCTAGACAATCGTTGATCCAGCGTTGGTCGCATCCGTCCAAGTATTGTTTTTCTTGACTGATGTTCTACCAACACTCCTCATCAGGTTTGTCTCCTGGGGAAACTGGTTAAGCGTCATGTGACAACGTGGCTTGGCATATTGTGATTCATATAAACGAGGCATTTATAAAAAAAAGTGGTCAATAGAAACTTTGAAGATATCCCAACGTCTGTAGAAAGTAAATTGAATTTTGAAGCGACATTACATCAATACACACACACATGCATATATATATATATGGAAAAAAGTCAAGATAGAAAATGCTAAAATGATTTTATAAAAAACATTTCAGTGCCGGTTTCAGTCATTGAGACTTTTCCAACTGTAAGTATGGAAAACAATCAAATTTAGAAAAATTTTAAAAGTTTTTTAAAAGAATATTTGTATAGTGTTCAAATACAAGTGTAATTTTCCTTGTTTCTGCCTGTCTCTGTCTCTCTTGTTTACTCTTGTGAGTTCGATGTCCTATATATATATATATATATATATATATATATTAACAGACGCATGGACGTCTCTGATCGTTCGGATACCATATATGAAATGATGAGGCAATCACAGCTTTTAAATACGTTTGGTTGTCATTGGATGATAAGGTTCGTTCGTATCAGCCAATTCGAATCAAATGGTGAAATTGGTAATTTGACATTTGCTAGACGTTATAGCGACTAATGAACCGCTGATGTGTATAAGAGCAGTCTCTTGTACTTTTGTTACGAATTCCAGTGTAATTTAAAAGCAAGTAAAATAACTTTAATATCTCTTGGACTTTGCAAATATTTACAATAACAAAACGTTTCAAAATTTAGAACTGACAGTTTCAAAAACAGTAAATTGATATTTTAAACAATAACTAAACTAGTGACAAGAATTCTTATATTCGTTCTTAAATCCTTTCATTTGCATATCAGACAAAAACTTAGATTAATATAAAACGTTCTATGAGATAATTTGATGTTTGAGATCTGTTTTGGTTTATAAAAACAAAAAAAAAATCAGTCTAATGATTTTGAAGATGATCATTGCAAATAATAAATTATAAATCTATAAAAAGTATTTTAATGAATTAATATTTAATTAGGCCAATATTCAGTGAAACACATGCACTGTAAAACAATTGCTTCAACTGCTTCGTGTTTGAGTTCTTCTATAATATTGATCTGTTCAACTTTCCAATGGTAGTACAAAGAAATCATTTTGAATTGTCTATTGAGGTAACAGGTAGAACACTTTACCTAAATACAAAAGGAAATAACGTTTTATGATGCTTCAAGTTTTCAACTGACATTAACTTCTCCGGAATGTTTCTAATTTTGCGTTCAATCAGGAACTGCTTCATAATAAAATATATTCTTAGATTGTCTTGAATCTTTTCAGGCAAATTCTTCTCAAATGATTCATTTATTCACTCCTCAAACCTATCAAAAGCGGTGTTTATGTATCTGCTGCTGCTGACAACAAAATAGATATATATTATCCAGTAAATTTAACCCCAATATTCTTGTAATACACGAGTTATTAGATATAAATACTTAATGTTTGAAACTATCAGAGCTATAACATTGGCCTGCATTCATTTTTTTTTTTTTTGAATTTCGTATTTTATTTACAAGCAAAAAAATCGATATACATTTGTGTATGCTGGTTCCAAAATTCATAAGCATTTTTACTATTCATAAAAAATTCGCATAGATTTTTCACTTTTAACCATCTTATTTCAAAATATATGTTTGGTAATATATAAAAGTACAAAACCGTTATATACAGCAGAAATAGCATTAGATAAAACTAGCCATTTATACATCTTGCCTTTCAACGAGGTATTAAGATCAAGCATAATATATTGATTCCTTTTCTAATTTAATACTGATTTTGTTGCATAGAACGGAAGCCGGGCAGCCATTTGCAATACCAGGGAATTTTTATTCACTGCTTTCTCTATATAATATCGGTGGTGACAAATTTCGTCTAACCACGTGGCTTCATGTGTGTCCATGCCAGACAACGCCCAACGAGGCAGCAATGCATCTGATGGTCTCAATGGCTGCTGCTGCTGCTATGATTTTCGTCCCATTCTGATGTCTGTTGTTTTTAAACACAGCACATCCCTACATTGTTTATTTAAATAATGAAGACTATTTGCTGTGCTTATGTCTTCCAGATTAAATTTACGGGGAAAAAATATGTTAGCAAAAACAAATCAATTTTATATTATTATGCAAAAATTGTTATAAAATTCTTTAAAAAGAAAAAAGATTATTTAATACAAAAGTTTGATTATCTGGTTAGAAATTACAGTTTCCTAAGTCTTCAGTGAGATGCATTTCTGCAACTTTGTTCCTGGACAGCCTTTCCTCAAATACTCTGAGTATATCTTCACATGTAGAGAGTTTCGTTTGTCTGACACTATTTAAATTCCAAAACTTTTGCTTAAAATATTTTTTACTTTATTTATGGCGTAGCAAGAGTAGAATGTCATTTCCACTAAAAGAAACACCAAAAACAGATTCTTACTAAGAATTTAAAGTGTTATATTATTTGAAAACAAACTTATTGTTGGTCAAATAAACGTTATTTTACCACTGCAGTACAATATAGTTAAGATGACATGAAAACAAATATTTTCATAACGATGAAAAAGAAATTCAAATTCTTTTTCCATAATTTCCATTTTTAACTGAAGGAGAGCTGAAAGCTGCAATGTTCGTTAGACCACAAATTTAGAGAAATTACGCAAGATAAAAATTTGAGAGCTGTATGTCTGAAATTCGGTTTGAAATATCTGTTGAAAATATATTTCTGAAATTAATGATTATACGCTTCAGTATGTCAACTTCGTCTTTGGAAATGAACTTTATTTTCAATCTTACATCAAAACTGTTTTGATTGGTTTAATCGATATCCGGTGTCTTACTCCTGAATACGAATATAACATCAGATCAGATGCTAGCTTTATTTCTAAATTAACAACAGTATTCTTTTTATCCACTTGGCTTTTGCTGAATGTATGTACAGATATAATAGTTATACAAATAACTTAGTTGTTTAATCATATTTTTGTATCTTATATCTGTTGTGGATATAAATAGTAATCTTAGAAAACTTTATCGGATTTGCAAGATTTTTGGCTAGCAAAGTTTTTTTCAAACATAAATGACGACTTTCTTCAACTTGGATAAAAGGTAAAACGTACAAAAACCTTTTCCACATTATAGTAACTATTTTCTAGAAAATTTCCGAGTACAGTGAAAGAAGGTGAAGTTTTTACTCTGTTGAGGTCAGCAGAATAATATTTTAGTCAATTACATTTATTATTTGAGATATTAACCTCGTATAAAAAAGAAAAATGAATTAAGTTTTAATATTTCTTTTTTATTTTGAAAATATATATCTGTAGCAATCAGCTATTTTCTAAATTTGATGTCATATGAAAAAAAAATACGAATATATTCAAAGAGACCAAATCAAAGTTTATTGGATAATTCAAACTGATGTATTACGGCGACCAATCTTATAAAAATTATTTTCATAAAACTGCTCTGAACAGAAAAACAAAGTGAAATAAAAGTATATAAATGTTTGCAAATATGCTAAGTTTCTTTAAAGATGGCATGTGAAGATTTTCTCATGGAGCCATTGATCTTTTTTTAAGAATTCTTAATGCTGCTCAGAAAGTAACTGAAGAATGATAACAGCAAGAGAATAATGAGGTATTCAATAATCTCTTTAAGAATTCGACTGGAATCTAAGTGTTGTCTGATCTTGTTTTATTGGACTGAAAAGATAATGAAATATGTTTTAAAGATAAGGAATAATGAAATCGTTACACTTGAAATTTGTTGTAGATGAACAATGGAGATGAGTTAAGAATTTTCTTAAAGTAAAAAAAATCATTTCCGGGATTTTTAGAGGAAATGTTTTTGTTTTTTTGGGGGCTTTTAATGCAATAATATATTTCCATTTTATTGCAAGACAATACAGTTTGGGGAAATATGAAAGATTTAACAAAGATATTGCAGCAATTGTTTAGAATCCCTGACTCTCATATTCTGGCACTAAAAAAACAAAGGTTAAATTTACGGTGAGCCCCATATATTAGTTGAAGTTAATTCATTCCCTGTATGTTCTGCTTTAAATTCTAATGTACCTGGTGATGCTTGGGTAAGTTATCCAAAAAACCACTGAGCAGTATTGTGGAGATGTGAAGATGCATTAGGAACTGTATGAATGAGGAATTAAGAACTGCGTCTAGCATCATTGAAGTATGAATGACTGGGAACATTCTCGTTCGGCTACTTGTTCATTCCAAAACCTTGGAGGAAACAAAATTCTAACCATGTGGAAAGGCTGGATCTGCCTGGTTCAGTTCAAAAACTTTCAATGATTGCCCTTAAGATTTATTGATGATAATGATGATGATTGAAATTAACGCCTTCAAATTTCAAATAGTACACCAATTGATTTCAGTGTTGTTATGGCAATGAAACAACTGACACCTGCAAATTTTCCTGGCAATATTGTGACATCCAGAACATGAGGCGTCATACTTTTAGTGGTGAGTCTTGGATTGTTACAAACTTTTGCAGGATCAGCTAATTGGTCTAATTCGATATGGAGCTAATAGCCACCTGAAATACGCCTAATCACATGCAAACACGCAAAATGCATGCATCAACATGTATACAACAAGCGCAACATGCAATAGTTATAGTAAAGGTTTCGCACCTTGCTATAACGATATCATCACCAAATATAGAAAGAATGATTTACAGTGCGTGACTGCTGACTGATCCATTTGCTCTTGGCTGGAAGAAATTCAGATGACATGCATCTCGGTGATCTCAGCTGTCCTTTTAAATGTCAACCCATTGCAATCCCTTTTAATACTAGTTGTCAGATAATTAAAGATGACAAGAGTAGTTTAAAGTGACATCCACTCCATGTCCGTCCAAAATTTACCTTTAAATTAAATCAGAAATTCAGTCAGCAAATGAACAGTACACTGTTGGACGAAACGACGACCAGTATTTAAAAAGGGTCTCAGTAGTAATTGGAACTGTAGAAAGTTCTCTTGGATTTTCTAGGTTTATAAAATGAAAATGTTGTAAATCAAAACATTCTTGAACTTTTGTATATATTTACTTCAAAAACTATCGTCAGAGATGCCATTTTGGGAAGAAAAACAGATTCCTTCTCTTTTTCAGGCAACGCATAATATTTCAAAGTTTACATCAGCGATATGAAATGATAAAAATCGCCATCAGATCACAATGTTATTCAAACTCTTTAAGCTGCCAACTTGATGGAGCAATAGAAATGGCAATAAACCGACGCTATGTCGCCACTGCCCTCCACCTCCCGCCTCTCTTTACCTCTCAACTTATCTATCTAAACAGTTCTGTATTTAAGAGATGAGGAATTATGTACATTATTTACATAACGGCGCCTTACTTTGGCCTTACTATCAATACAAAAGAGAGACTGAGGTAATGTATCAGCCAGCTCCAGCCAAGTCCTACGTTGAACCCAACATCACCATCAACGGGCAGCGACTGAACGCGGTGGACAAGTTCACCTACATTGACAGCACACTTTCTAGAAATGTTGTCGTCAGTGGCGAAATCAACGCCAGACTCGCCAAGGCAAGCGCTGCCTTCGGCAGGCAACACAAGACTGTCTGGGACAGGAGGAGGATCATCATCATGACAAAGATCGAGGCGTACCGGGCTGTTGTTCTCACAACGCTACTTTACGGCTGCGAGTCCTGGACGGTCTACCAGCGTCATGCCACACACATCTATTCCCATATAGCTAAATTTCCTTCCTCTATTTCCACCCCCTCCGCTCCTTCCCACCAAATACACACATAACTCGCTTAACCTTCATACTTGTAAAATGGGATAAGTATCCCTCTGGTGTACTTCCATTAATGTGAAATAACCGGAAGAAATGAAGATGATCAACACCCACGGATACTACTGTAATTATCGCAGTATTATGGACTGTGATCTTAAAAGACGTGTGGCTTGCAGAAACGCGCGTAGTGATGCATTAAATGTTTCTAAATTCCATCCAAGGATGATGATTATTATTATTATTATTATTATTATTATTATTATTATTATTATATAAGTAATGTAAAAGAGGTTATTACTTCTGTTCCCTGTATGGAGGTGGGGGAAATAAAATCTCAAAGAAACAGAATCTAGTGCGAAAAACTTGGTTTAGCAACAATACACCTTGGAATGAGATTGTCGCAGGTGTTAAACGCATTGAGTTTTAAGAATCTTAGAATTGTTGTTTTTAACATCAAAATATTGAATTAGATGTTCCACTACTTTTCATGTAACAGAGATTAAAATTAGGTTTGAACGCTGCAATTATTAAATATGGTTAACTTCTGTATCTTTAATTAATGACTTATCAGCAATGGCTTACCTTGTAAACACCGTAAATTATCTTTAAAAATAAGTTAGAATTTCGCTGTGTCAGAATAACGGAAACATTTGAAAAATTTCCAAAAGATTCCACAGATGAGAGAATAGTTTTGATGAAATCAATAAATTTAGTGACACAACAACATAAAAAAACAAATATTTACAATCTCATTGAACAAATATAGGTGTGTGTGTGTGTGTGTGTGGTGTGTGTGTGTGTTTTCTGCACAGATCTGAGTTTCCATTTTTCGAAATGGCTTTCAGATCATTAAACAATTTTGATTTCTTTAATCTAGAGAGATGCGTCAAAGCATTATTTTGTTGTTCTTTGTTTTATTCTGCAACCTTCAAATATTTCCTACTTTTAACCCTGATTATTTCAAACAGGTTCTCACTTCAAAATGCTCGTTCATTGACATCATCTACAATTTAAAACTATTTTAGATTTCCATAAATCATTTGCATCATTAAGAAATTTTCTCATTCACTCTCATTTTGTTTTGTACACACACACACACACACACACACACACACACACAAGCACTCTCTCTCCCCTTCTCTCCCCTCTCTCTCTCTCTTCTCTCTCTCTCTCTGATATGTGTGAGTGTATGTGTTTGCCCTATTGCTTTATGAGAAACATGAAACGTCTAACGCTATTAACAGAATACATTTTCAATACTTCCTATTTCCCTCTGTTTCCCACGCTCTCTCACTCTCTCCTTCTCTCTCTCTCCTTCTCTCTCTCTCCTTCTCTCTCTCTCTCTTTCTCTCTCTCTCTCACTCACCACACACACACACACACACACACACACTTTCTCAATATGGCATCAAGTAAGCACAAACTATTCAAAAGGCCAAATGAAATAAATGACTCAGACATGACTTTTAAATTAATAACAATTTCTTAATTGGATGTAAATTTAAACAGAAACAATTATAAATGGGAAGTAATGATGTTCATACTTTTGTGAATATCTTCTCTTCGCACTTTGGGAGCAGCGTTAATATGTAACACTTAATGGTGGATAACCACTCGTATGTGTTTAGTTAATTCCTTCTTTATTCTTTAAGATAAAGCTGTCATCAAACCATTGACATTCTCGATATCAAAAATTTGATTCATATAAATTTGGTTGTCCTGGACATAACAAACTGGACCCTGCTTGACTATTCATTTTTCATTAGCTAGAACTGACCAATCACTGACCACTCACAACCTTTTTGGTACCTTCTCTGCTAAGACCCTTTTTGGCGTATTTAAGAAAGTAACATCTAAAAATTACATTAACTGTCTGTCTGTCTGTGACTTCAATCTCTCCATTGTAATCAATTCAATCCCGTAACAAAAATAAAAGAAATTGTTGATCTTAAAATATGGATCATTCTTTGTCTTCATTTCAGCCCATTAAAAGGTTGTTTACTATAAATGAGTTCGTGTATAAAATAAAGCATTATTATTGAGGAGTACAAATATATTACGGAGATTTACTTGCATAGCAAGTGACCTGATCTGAGATCGTGTGCTGGAACGAAAACAATTGCAGCGTGGAAGGTGCTTATAAGCCATTTAAGAAACACACAAAAACCGTTAGATTCACTTCAACATTTAAATTTAATTTGTTGAGGTGAATCTAACGGTTTTTGTGTGTTTCTTAAATGGCTTATAAACACCTTCCACGCTGCAATTGTTTACAAATATATTGTTATCTAAAATATAGTTCCATCCTAAATTAAGGAATTCAACTTAAAAAAGATTATTATATAAACAAAGGTCAATGTTTATTCGTATAAGTGTACTTGTGTGTGTGTGTGTGTGTGTGTGTGTGTGTGTGTGTGTGTGTGTGTGTGTGTGTGTGTGTGCAAATGTGAGAATCTGGAAAGTGATCAAATTCATATTAAAATGATACATGAAGATAACACCATAAAGCAAGTTACATTTGGGGTGGGGAGGATATTAAATTTAATCAAAAGATTCAACAAAATAATTTTTCCTTGCAAAATTACGATATTTCAAAATGATTTGACTAATTCCCAAATATCAAAACTTATCCATTGATAATTAAAAGAGACATACACCCCGCCCCCAATGAGACACTCTGAACAACAATCAAAAGATTTTGGCATCCCCCTAAACGTTTTATATAAAAGCTAATATACTCGTTAGTAGAGAAGGTTTTAATGAAATTCCTCATAGAACATCTGTTTTCGTCGAACAAGTTGGCAGCAAGAAAAAAATAGAATCGTTGTTATTTAACATTTTATTCCACATCTAATTAAATTAAGTTTTGAAAATAAAATATGACCTTTGTTAAAAACACCAGTGAAATTCAATTTTTTAATTTGAAAATATTCAGATCAAACATCTACTGACATTTTGTCATTTTGTCAAATATTTTTTTCTGTTTATAGAATTTATGGAATATTGAGGTGTCTTACCAAGCAAACAGGCTGCAAAATCCTGCCTCAAAATAAATTCCTGTTCAAGTCATGCGAACTTGGAAAAGGAGAGATTCAACTAAGCATCACACACATACACGTGTGTGCGCGCGTACATGTGTGTGTGTGTGTTTATGTGGGAAGGCACGTGGCTTAATGGTTAAGGTCTTTGGCTTACTATCTTACGATCTTCAGTTCGATTCCCAGCGGCGCGCCATGTCTTTGAGCAACTTTATTTCATGTTGCTCCAGTCCACTCAGCTGGCAAAAATGAGGTCTGCTTGTATTTCAAAGGGTCATCCTTGTCACACTGAATCTCCCTGAGAACTCCATTAAGGATACGCGTGTCTGTGGGGTGCTCAGCCACTTTCACATTCATTTCACGAGCAGGTTCTTCCGTAGATCAGATCAAGTAGAACGTGCGTCGTCGCAACGGACGGAGTTACATTTTTTATGTTGTGCTATAATAAAAACAATTTTACATTAAACTGAAGAATTATTCAATACTTTTTGCTGAGAGAATATTTATGGTTCTTTCACAGGAACAGGATTGACAGGGACTTCCCAGTTTCGGCCTGGTAGGCCATTGTCGGACTCTGGTACATTTTGGTTCATTTAGGCTTTATATAGTGTCTGTTAACATAAGACTTTCTGGGGAAGGCGGAGCTCTGTTGAGTGATAATCAGGTTGTATGTTAGGTTCGGATGAAACGGTATCATAGAAGGTTTCTCTTCATTAAATTCAGAGCTGTGTTAGTGTTCAGAATTCAGTTATACACGTAGAACTTTTTTTATCAGATGTGTCTCTTGAGGAACATCCTCTTCAGGCCTTGGGGTTGTTTTTAGGGCTTTTCAAAACAATTTAAGTAGGCCAAAAGGTTAGTTTTTCAGCAGATGTCACTAAGTTTAGTTGTTGTTGATTTTATTTGGATACTAAATGGAGATTTAACCCTTTATTTTGGGAATGTGAAGTTTATAGTTCAGAGTTCAGTCTAGCATTTTATACTTATGTAATCAGATGTTTTGATCCAGTTGTGTCAACTTTAGGTCATAGCATTATAAGTATAGAAGTTTATTTTTGCTTCAATCTTAACAAAAGGGTGTAGGTGTATGAGTAAAGTTTGGTTGGTCATCAAAGTATTCTGAAAAATAATTTGGCTATTTGAGACTTGAATATTGAGAGGGGAATTGAACAAGTAATTTGCCTTTTTCTACTTGTATGTTCTTATTTTTATTCATTGTAGCTATAGTGTTACTTATATATTTACTTTTTCTTTGTAACCGCTATTATTGAGAGCTTCGTAATATGGAGTTGCTATATCGTTGAGCATTTGGAAAGTCTTAGAAATATGTTCCTCACTAGATTTATAATCATGCTTTTGGGATGGTTGGATTGTCTATGTATATACTGGATTTTTCGTTTTTTTTTGAGAATTTGTGTGTTCGTGCGTGCTTTTACTAATAAAGCCTAAGTTCGGTTTCGAATGGCTTATAGGTTTGACAGATCCATGTTACTATTGAGATTACTTTAATGGTCCTTCTCTGTTACGTAGAAGCATTTTGGTGTTAATATGTCTATTCTATCGTCTAGTTTAAGCTTGTGACTACTTTGGGGCTGTGATGTTTAAGAAGTTCAAAGCAGCTTTTCTGTAATTGTTGGAGATTGTGTCAGAAAGGAAGAGGTTATAAGGAAGAGGTTATAAGCAGTTTCACTAATCTAATAATAGTTGTCTTCTTCTATTTTACAAACACATTTCTGCATGTTTTTTTTAGGTTGAATTTTCTGTTTCAGTTCTTTCTCAAGTCCTTTGATTTGCATTTTAAATTGTATTTCTTTGCGAATATATCAACCTCAAAGAGTTGCAGTACTGGAATGTGTGGGGGGAATTTGACTGAATCCGTAGCTGTTGGTTGCTTGTTCATCTATTTGCCCTGTTTTCATTGTGATACATTTCCCAACTTCGTCTCTTGATAAAACTCTCGGTTTTTTGGCAATAGCGTTTTCAGGTAATGCGTCTTAGTTGCTGTTGACATATTTTTCATAGATTAAGATTTTATACATACATACATATATACATACATATATACATATATATATATATATATGTATATATATATATAGGCATCATCATGACAGTCATTTTCAATGCTATCACCAACGTTGGTAAGCATTATAATAATGTCAATCATATTTTTTCATCATTTGTGTAAGACCCAGTATCCTAAAATCTACCTTCACCATTCCTTCTTGTACCTGAGTTCTCTTCCATTGATACCCAGCAATGATAATACACACCACTTTTTCTTCCAACACTTCTCATCCATTTATATCACACGTTTCTGCCTTTTCTGTACACTTTAACAGCTTTTTCTTTAACTCACAGCTTTTCTCTCAGCTCAATTATTTTCTGTAGGTTTAAAAAAAGAAAAACAAGTGAATGCATCCACCACATTTGTTCCTGGCTTTCTATCAGCCTCATCTCTGGTCCTTACTATGTTGCCATTTCGCTCTTTCATGTTTGCATTATTTTCTACGACTAAGACAAGGAATATCGGACTTGATCTCATTCGTTCAGCCTCCATAATTGAAGGGAACTTAGAAGAAAGCCGTAGGGAACAGCTCTCTCTCTCTTTCTCTCTCTCTCTCTCTCTCTCTCTCTCTCTCTCTCTCTCTCTCTCTCTCTCTCTCCAATAAATAACTTCCATGACTCCCACAAACTGTTTGGTTACAGTTAATTATTTTAGTATTAATAAGTCTATATCGTGAAGAGTCCATCAGATACTTTCTCCAGATATACATCATCAAATACAAATATTGTTTATGTATGGTGTATGTATAATGTATATATGGAAGTATATATGATGTATACGTATGCGTGTGATGTATGTATATAATATAATGTATGTATCATGTATATATATATGAGCAAAGGAAACAGATCAAACTACTTTCCATTTCACTCTTTTATAAACTTCGGGTTTTCTTATGTATATTTATGTGTACACTGATTTTAATACACAAAAGCAATGAAAAGTTCGGACAACTGTTATTGTAAAATAGAAAATAGTTTCCTTAAATTATCAGATAAACTAAGAAAACCTCTTGCACCCTCGTGTGGTTTGTTTTGTTCTTTCTGTATGTTCGGGTGTGTGTGTAATTATGATTTTGTATATGACAACCTTGTTCAATGTATTGTTCCTCATTTTTAAAGAACGATCAAAACCTGTAAAATAAGGAATCATGGAAGAGAAATGAAAAAACAATTTGTGAAATGACTTTGAAATATTTCATAATTTTTAAAGATTTATAAGAAAACCCGAAGTTTATAAAAGAGTGAAATGGAAAGTAGTTTGATCTGTTTCCTTTGCTGCAGGTTTCCGTCGGACCCCATTTCTATCAGAATATCATAATAATACAAGTTAAGCTGAAGATGACAAAGAAATGGAGCTAAGATGGAGATCAGCTGTAGCAGAAAAGGAGGTGGTTGCTATAAATTCTATAGAGAGGGGGGGGGGTATGGCTCCTGAGCAATGTAAGATGGTGTTGAACAATAAAAGCTCCGTTTTCACAAAAATGAAATCAGAAATATTTGACAACTCTTTTAGATTAATTGAAAAGTTTGTTTATATTGATCTGGCTAAATATAGATACACGAGCCTAATGATCATTACGAATAAATCATAAAGCCTAATGAATATTGAAGTTGGGTTTGATAGATGCAAAAACAATGTTTTAAAAAAATTAAATCTTAAAAAGTTCACATTGAATTTAGAATCCTTTAAAGATGTTGAATACACAGTAAAGAATCTACTGATAATGGTTTCAAATCTTGACACACGGCCAACAATTTCGGGGAGGCGGGATAAATCGATTACATCGACCCAGTGTTCAACCGGTCCTCATTTTATCGAAATCCTCCTTTGAATTCAGAACGTAGCCCGGCTTGCGAACGATTCTTCGAGCTCACCGCCTTTATAAATTGTTAAATAATGAAAGAGAAAAATATTTTTTTAAATATGAGAGAATTTTACTTTTTGAAACCGACTAAGATTTTTTTTTAACCATTATTGAGTCAGGATAAACCGATTTCTCTTTCCAATGAGTTCCGTGTGTTTAAGTCCTCATTTATATTTCTTATGTTTTTCACAACAATGGATTCCTTCTGCAACACAACTTTTGCTATTCAAGTTTGTTGCAGCTCCTGGCACAAAACATGCTTCAAATAAGATAATTATAGCAGTTTTATTGCCTAACTTACCAAACTATTTAAACTCATTTGACGTCTAACAACTTCCCAATTTAAGCAGATAAGTTTTGGTTTTTCTTAAAGATAACGGACAAAGTCTGGAGACTTTGTCCGTTATCTTTATTCATAATTCTTCAACAGTTATGGAGAAAATATTAATCACGTATTTTGATATAAAGACTAATCCAGTCTTAAAATCTGATCTCCACTAAGAAATTAATTCACCCTTATACAATGAGTCTTTGTTTCTTCTCTGCTAAATTAAGATTTTATCAGATTTTTGTTGTTTTTTTATGAAGGCTGCCAAATAAGTTTTCAGATTAATTACGCCAAAAATACAAACATCAAAACCAATCTGAAAATATTAAACTGTACGAAGAATTTCATAGGAAAGAAACATTTTGTTATATTGCATATAAATGTTCAGACATCAGATATAGAGGCCACATTTATTCATGCGGCAAGAAGACCCGTACCCTGCAGCAGAAGTGTTAGGCCCGGTCCCTCTGGTAGTATAAAACATGCGTGGCGGTGTCACGTAAAAATGCCCGTGCGAAACTACGTGGTTGATGCTGGAAAGAGCATCCAACCGTAAAAACCGTGCCAAATCAGAGGGGAGTCCTGTGCTTGCCAGCTCTGGTCAAACCGTCCAGCCCATGCCAGCATAGACAACGGACTTTAAATAATGATGATGATGATATATTATAAATCATATATTATAAATCCGTTATAGGAGACACTTATTCATTAACATAATATATTATAAACATATTTATTAAAAACGTTCAAAAGTCAGCTACATTTATTAAGTCACCTATTCTATTTACTGCATATGAAACTAAGGTGACGAACAGACAGAATCGTTAGCACGCCGGGAAAACTGCTTAGCGGTCTTTCGTCCGTCTTTATGTTCTGAGTTCAAATTCCGCCAAGGTCGACTCTGCCTTTCATCCTTTCGGAGGTCGATAAAATAAGTACCAGTTGAGTACTGGGGTCGATGTAACTGACTTGTGCCTTTCCCCGAAATTACCGGTTTTGTGCCAAAATCTGAAACTAATGTTGCGTTTGAAATTTCGAAGTTACTCTGTATTTCATGAAGATCAGAAGCGTCAATTTTAGTGCCATTTTAATGACATTTCAACTATTTTTCATAAGGCTTTAGCTATATTAGAACTTTTGGCTTTCATTCTTTAAGTATTCTAGTGTGTCAATAAGGCGGCGAGCTGGCAGAAACGTTAGCACGTCTGACAAAATGCTTAGCGGTATTTCGTCTGCCGCTACGTTCAGAGTTCAAATTCCGCCGAGGTCGACTTTGCCTTTCATCCTTTCGGGGTCGATTAAATAAGTAGCAGTTACACACTGGGGTCGATATAATCGACTTAATCCGTTTATCTGTCCTTGTTTGTCCTCTCTGTGTTTAGCCCCTTGTGGGTAGTAAAGAAATAGGTATTTTGTCTGCCTTTACGTTCTGAGTTCAAATTCTGCCGTGGTCGACTTTGCTTTTCATCCCTTCGAGGTCGATAAATTAAGTACCAGTTGCGTACTGGGGTCGACCTAATTGACTGGCCCCTCCCCAAAATGATGGTACCCTTTTTAATTATAGTGTTACTTTGTAAATTAAAATCAAATAATTTTTAATATTCAAATTTTATCCTTAGCTGCAATATTTGAAGTAAAACATTTTCTAGTTCTGTACTTTACCAGATCTAATAAGTTGTCCTCAACTTTTCCAACAGTAATAACTTGTCCTGTACTTTTCCAGGTTTATAATCTTAAGAATATTATTTCTCTTACTCGTGTTTTCCCATGTAATCCATGTTTTTTCCAGGCTACGCTGTTATGCTAATTAATAATGTGTCAAATGGGTCAATTAGCGGTGCCGTTGATAATTTTTCCTTACTTCTAAGTCCCCTTATAGAACTATATTCATAAAAAAGTATACAAATATATTATCACCCTCAAATTTTATAAACAAACACTCATAACTTTTTTTCTTTTAAAACTTCATTACATGAGATTGATATCATGAAATTCTTCGAATTGAGCTCTATCATTTAAGCTTAATTAAAATATAATTTATTGTTGTGTTTGGGGATGGCCTCGTTGCCAGTTCAGCCAATGAAAACACATGCACTATATATTTGGTGTTCATTTGCTTCAGCTTTATTTCATATTGTATTTCGGCCAGAGTTCTTTCGTCACACTTCTGTGACCTCATCAGTGGTCCATTGATTTCTTCTTTCTTATTTGTGCGTCTTTCCTTACTAACGATCAGCCATTTTGTATTCCTATTGTCATTATTTGCGCATGCGTATACCCCCATGTGTGTCTGTTTAGTGTGGGGGGGTGCCTGAATTATCCGTATCCCCTGGTTATACACGTTCATTTAATTTTTTTTTATTTTGTTCAATTGTTTATACCTACTTTTTCTTTCTATTCTTTCTGGGCTTTTTTGTACTTGATATAATTTTTTTGATGTATAATTCCATTTGTTTAGATTTGTATTGTATTATAACAAACAAACAAATGGAATTAAATAACTATATACATTAAAAAAATTAATTAAATACAAAAAAGAATAGAAAAAATAAAAACGGATCTTTGGTCAAAGTCAAAAAAAGAAGCCAGATACTGTAGCTGTCTGGAATCAATTGGCCACACACCGCCTCGCCCCAACAAGCTACCAATAGAAACTATCTGTTGAGATCAAACTAAGAAGGCAGCTTCTATGGTTGTTCAAACTGCTAGAAATGGAAACCAAATTTCCCTCAAATCATATTTCCTTTAAAAAGAGGCACACATTGGACAATATAGTCCAAGATATGCAAATGCTCAATGGACAACAGGATGACTGGAATTTATTGTAATTGATCTGAAGATAAAACAATTATTGAAATGGAAAAGTTCAACAAGTTTTATGCTCAGCAACAACTTACCATGTTGTATCTTGGAAGGGACATTATGCCAATACTAAACACATGCACTGGTTCGATTTCACTTTATATTTGTCATTTGACTAACTACTTGGTTAACTAATTACTTGATTGATTTGCTATTAATCAGTTATGGTTGTCAAAGTCCTTTTGTCGTCATACTTTCTCTGCTCCAGGTTTAGCTTCTGATCTGTCTCGCCTAGGTTTTATTTTTGTTTTGTTCTCTATTCATGTAATTATACAGGTGTGAGAAGGAGAGAGAGAGAAAGTGAGAGTGCAAGTGTGTGAGAAAGAGAGTGCGTTCATGTGACAGTTGAGTATGTGTGCGCAGATGCCCACACGCAACAAGCTTCCCGTTCTTATGTAAAATAAAGATGGCAAAAGCTTGTTTCCTTCCGTTTCATGCATGAAGTTATGGACGATGGAGTCGACTCGTTACTCCACATACAATTAGTAACACAGTAACCTTTACTGCATTGCACCAATGTGTCCTTTCAAATGAGTGGTAAAACACTTCCGTGTTGGTATCCATAGTTACTCAGAGGAGGTTGATGAACAAATCAATGTTACAGAGATATGCGACAGCAAACAAAATAACTGGTCGAAATATTCTTATAATTGAGGTCACGAATGTGGACGTTGTTATATTTTTTGTCAAAAGAAAAAAGTCCATTTGTAACGGAATCTAAACTACAAGGAAGAGCGTCCAAGTTGGTCTTGTATATTTACATCGTATCAACGCTGTAGAAAACTTGTGACTAAAGTTAAACATTGATGTGAAAGTACATCAAACTTAACGATTCGCCAACTCCTTGATAATTTTGCTTAAAGCAAGGAAGAAAACAAGAAGAATGGATAATTGAAAAAAAAAACTTTGCTGTCTTGTACGATGCATCAATGTAACAAGGTGTTATTTTGTCGGTGAAGTATTTAAAAAGTTTGCTTTTTAGACAGGAAATAAAGCTTTTACAAAATCGATAATACATACTGCAGATGAAATACTTAGAAAAGATGACCAAAGTGAAATCAGCGTTTATTGGATAGAGATCGAATCGGAAATAAAGTAAGAGATTTCCAAGTGAGAATGTTTCCTGCACATCTCAAAATATCGAGTTAGAAAATGAAGAGAAGGATTAGTTCGTGAAATCATGAAGAACCACGAAACTGGAATAACAGGAGTTAATATTGACGAGATTACTAGCAGAAAATGGAAAACAAACAAACTTCAGTTGTAATGACAGACTTTGATACGGTTCAATTTTAGTTTGAAAAGTTATAAAATGTTCCAGCTTTGAATCCCTTTACGATCTAATTACTTCTTCTCTTGTATTCACTGAAACCTTCATAAAAAGGGATTACAGGAAGTGACGTCAGCAACCGTCTGTTGAAAAAGTTGCTGGACCAGATGAAATCTGTTTGGATGTGCTTCAAAGATTTTTGTATCAATCTTCTAATTGTGAATTTCATAATCATCTGCCAGATAAATGGACCGAGTCTATAACAACGGCAATCTTGAAGAAAAGAACCAGCAACCTGCCAGAGAAGAGGTTTATGTGTCTCAGTGCAAACACTCTTTGAGGAATACAAAACTGAAAGAATTCCTTCAATTTCATTTTGAAGATTAGCTTGTGGTCAAAGAGAAACACCATTGATCAAAAACTATAATCAAGCCTCAACATCTCCTTTAATAACAAACTCAGATCTTGTATCTTCTCTTGTAAAGACTGAACATTGACACAAGCAGAAGAGAGACAAAACACGGACCTCTGTGTATTTATCTTTCCAGAAACAAACAATTATAGGATAATTGCGGCAGCTGACAAACTTTCTCGGCTGACAAGTTGAAGCACCAAAAGATTAATGTTGATTGATGATGCTTAAGAAGACCAAATACATCATTGATCACTCTTTTGAACCACATAACTCAAGAATGATGAAAGTAGATTTGCCAAGTGCACAGCATCTCTTTCTTTGCATACCACTCCTTTCGTCATTTAACATCTGTTATCTATGCTGGCATGGGTTGGACGATTTGACTGACGACTGGCAAGCCAGAAGGCTGCACCAGTCTCCAATCTCACCTGGCAAAGTTTCTACAGCTGGAGGCCCTTCCTAATACCAACCACTCCAAGAGTGTAGTGGGTGCTTTTACGTGCCACTGGCACGAGGGCCAGTCAGGCGGTACTGGCAATGACCACGCACAAAAGGTATCTTTTTACGTGCTACCTGCACGGGAGCCAGTCCGGCAACGACCACGCTCAAATATTATTTCCACGCTCGAATAAGAGAAAATCATCTCTGCTACAAGACATTTCTTAATTGAAATATAAGCACAATCTTAGGTCCATTATTGCACATGCAATCCAGTTTAATTTTTGAAAATCTAGTTGTTTAACCCAGAATTAACAACTTTTTAGCCAAATGTTATCCGAGTTGGCATTGCAAGAGATACTAAGATGCACAACTCAGAGACTAACAGTTGCTGCTTTAGTCGGTTAGAGTAACATTTCTAGCTTTGCCAGTGACAAATTCTCTCTTTTGTCGTTGCTTCTAAGTTCTAACAATGCAACAGAAAACTATTTTCTTAGCATAACTGTTGTAGCAATGCAAAAAAAAAATGCTTAAGTTTTAGTTATCATAACTGTTCTCAACATCCCAGAGTCTAACAACTCCAGTTGATTTATTACCCCCCAAAGTTTAAACAATAATATACAAGAGGCAGTGTCTTAGTTGTCTATCATAATAGAATACTAGAGACGGACACTTTCTGTTCTGGTACCTTATAGGATTTCTGCCGAAAACGAACTTTTTAATTGCTTACCATAAAAGTTTAATTGCTTACCATAAAAGTTTTAGCAAATCCAGAGAGAACTGTTTCTGTTTTAGTTCGACCTCCGAGCAGTTCTAGCAATGCCAGGGACTGACCGTTTCTGTTTTAATGTCTTACCATAGCAGTTCTGCAAACACCAAGGAGCAACAAACTCTAACTTTGTTTGATGATGTTTATCTATCATCAAAACTATTTCCTACCATGGCTGTCCAAATGATTGAGAATACTGTCTCCAATACACACACATGCATATTCACATTCACTTACCCACCATACACACAAAAATAAAACTGAGCTCGTTAAGCAGTCTTCTGATGAACAATATTCAATACAAAACATGAAGCCATGAAACTGTTTAATTTATTCAATGATATAACAACAGAGAAGCACTTGATAGCTGGGAAATAGCATTTCAAAATACAGTTGCAAATATCAGCCAACTCCATCGATGCAAATGGAGATCGGTGCCTGGAACTGATCTCCATCTGCTACGGTGAAGTTGTTGGTGGTGGGTGGGGGGTGTAATACTTCATTTCGGTTTTGTTTATAGTCTAAAGAAAATCTTGGCATAACTTCGTTGATTTTTGTATTTATTAAATTTATAGTCGTTGCTATGGTGAAGTTTGTTGTTAAGGCATGCTGCTACTGTTTTGTTTATATTTAATCTGGACGCTGACGGTCTTCCTCCCAGGGTTTGCCACTTTTCATGTTATTTCTGAAATTGGTTATTACTGGTATTTATCATTATTATTTGTTTTTGTAGTAGTTGCTGCTGATATTGCTGGAATGGTTAATATGGTTGGAATAAACTGACATTTATTCCAAACATTTGATTGACTTCTAGTTTTTTCAATTTCCTCTGCTCCAAACTTCGTTTCCTTTCTTTAATTAAAGTGGATGGGATTCTAGTGCAACATTCCGTATTTCAGCCCCTAATTTAATTCACCAAATTCATTTACTATTTGAATTATTTCTCTTCGCCCATTTTTCTTTTTAATTATTGGTCCAAAATTCTTCTTGTTTTTCTTTTTGTAAAAATCTTTATGAACTACTCAGCAGCCTTGGTGAGACTGCTGATGGAATCTAATTAGACTGAAACATGTCAAAAATTATGACCCTTGCCTACAAATAAGGGTCACCACTCACTAAACATGCAACTTTGGGAGATGAATTGATCTCTTCCAATTACCTCCATTGTTTCTTGGATATTCACAACTACTGCTAGGTTTTCGTTTACTTTCTCCTATTAAATTTTGATTAATTACGAATATTTTGTATATAGCTTTTGCTGTCACCCTTCAACATAATTTATTTCATGTTGACAGTCCTATAATGTGTAAAAAGTGCACTAAAAGTACTTCCATCATTACTTCCATAAACTAATTTTTATTCTTTTCCACATTGGATGAAAATATGGACCATTATCTATCACATGATAGCAAAGGGTTTCAAACACAAATTACGGTAAAAAAAAATTAAAAATATACATTTAAAAGCAACTCCAGTGGTTGATATGATTTCATCAAAAATACTTGAAACTCTAGCTCATTATTTTGGAGAGAAAGTTTACCATTCCTATCCAGGTCAATCTCTGGCTGTCTCTAATACACCAGCAAATTTTAAGTTCTTTATTTCAAAGATATTTTCAAAAAACTTGCCTATAATAATAAAACACAAAAATAAATTTCTTAAATTTTTGATTCTCTTTTTGCATTCTTATTCTTGAAGGACCATTGACTCATAAAAACTCCCTCTGTCAGTCCTTCCTCTAAAGCATTCACCAAAGACTAGTTTCATTGAACACTGTTTTTTCTCTTCTATTTTAGGTTTAATGTCTTTACTACTTCTCTCTCTGTCTATCTCACCCTTTTTACCTCTCTCTCTCCCCCTATACATACCTAGGGTGATATAAATCTGCAACACTTCTCTCTTTACAAACTAGAGAATCATGTACATCTTCCCTTACAGCAAAGCACCTGTTCTTACCTTTCCATCATACTTTAACCATTCATCACCTGAGCATAAAGCCATCTCCTTCAATATTATAACCTGCAAGGTTGTGGGACTTGTGAGTTACCTGGAGACCTCACTAATGCCAGGCATTAGGTAGAAAACCAAACCAAAGCAGGCATCAACCAGTGCCATCACAGAAAAAAAGTGTTAAATGGTAATGATTTTTTATATATATATTTTTTCAAATATTAATTAGAAGCCACTCAAGGTATGTAAACAAAGTCAAACACACACCTACACAAGGTGTGTGTGTATTGTTTGTTGGGTGGCTGCATTTTTTAAGTGTAAGGGAAAATAGTCTCAATACCTTTAGTGTAAAACCACCTTTTTTGTGACTTGCTTTCAGCTGTTTTTACACCAACGACATTGAGAATAAATTCTCTTATGCCTAAAAAAAAAAACCACAGCCACCCAACGAATTAACAACACACACATCTCATGTATATGTGTTCAGTTTTGTTTATATATATAGATATATATATAGAGAGAGAGAGAGAACATTATAGCAATGCAAAAAACCCATTTGAGATCTTGCCACTGACCAAGCAAGCAGTTTATATTCCACATTGATTACAGCAATATACTTTCTCAACATGGCCATCTGTTGAATGAGGAACTCTTCTGCTAGTGTTCGGAATAATTCTCGCTGGTACATAGGCTGATTTTTATTACTTTGTTCTAACTATTAAGAATTACATTGCAGATGAATTCCTAGTGGAAGCGATAAATGTATTATCAGCCGGGGGGGGGAGACGTTTCTAACTGATAATACAGAAATATCTATAAGCTGCTAGATTTTTTTTTTCCTTCTTTTTGCATAATATTGTAATTTCAACTCCATATACAAATATACATACAGAGGGTGCCCAAAACAAACTGTGTACACACTTTAACAGCTAATAACTCAATTTTCATTTCTTTTTTCAATTTAACTCATTAGAACTAATGAAAAGAGGAAAATTTACTCTCAGGTGCTAATGAAGGTTTGAAAATGCAGTGAAAGTGCAAAGACAGAAAGGAGTTTCAAACGGGTTTCAAACCTATGCGACTTTACTATCATTTGAATTAGAGATAAGTTTGAAGTAGATGGAACTGTTCATAATGTCCACAAGGAACATTCTGGAAGAACTTTTTTTTTTTATGGGGTTACTAAAGGACAAAGTTTATGGTACAAAAGCAGTGACAGTCAATGAACTCATTCATTGAATGAGAATGCACACAAATACCAAACGAAATATTTCTTGAGGTTTGCAATTCCATTTGCTCCACATTATCAGAAGTGGAACAGAATGGTCATTCATAAAAAAGTTAAATCATCTCTAGATTCTATTAAGTTTTGAAAATGAAATGCATTTTAATAAACACTGACTTTATAGTCATTCAATGTATGTATACACTTCGGGGGTAATCCCCTATGTATTCATATCTGTGTGTGTGTGTGTGTATATTTATATAAAATTAATGCAAATACACACCCACATATATATATATCTATATATATTAGTTGTTCAAAACCAAAGATCAATAAAGTTAGTTCATGTCAATATCATCAACAATACCTTTTAAAGGAGTGCTCCAGTATGGTCAAAGATTGAAAGCATTAAAAGACTGTGTGTATGTGTGGGCATATGCATCTGTCTGTCTGTATGGTTAATTTAATAGCATAGCGAGTTGATTGAGCTGTTGAACTCCATAGCTTTAATGTTAGACTTGCCTTACCAGACAAATAAGCATCCAATGAAAGACAGCCAAGCTTTACCAAATATGTGAAGAGGCAAGTTCTTACCCGAAACAACTGATGGACAAATTCTTTGAAAACAAACTAAAAAAGGAAATACATTCTAATAAATGTCTTAGATATATCTTCAATGACTGCATATTTCAGGTGACAGAAATACTCTTTTACAAATATATTCTTACTATTCCTTAGCAGCAACATTTATTTGCCAGCCCAAAACTTGACGATCAAATCCACATGAGAAGAGGTGGCACAAAGAGCTTTCTTCAGCCCAGGTTACGGAACAAACCATTCGACTGTGACCCTGTAAAGAAACAAAAATAGAAAATAAGGAATATTGTAAGTACAATTCTACAATTAATAAAGTAAAATTTATTTCCAACATCAATTAAATAATAAAAAATGTTGATTGTAGTAACAACGGCCACCAAGTTATACTCCAGAACAGCAGAAAAAAAAATTTAAAACAAGTTCTGATAACTTTTTTTATGTCCAGAAAATTCACCACAAACATTCTTGCCAGGGTAAAATTTCCTACAGCAAATTTTCCCTAAACGAGGCACATAAGCAGACTATAAACTAGAGAACTCATTTTAAAGAAATTATCTTTCTCTAATTGGTAGATTAATTGAGGAAGTTGCAATTTTAAGAAAACAGCCTTTTTTTTTTTGTCAGTATATTTTTTTCACAGCGAATTTCCCTACAACAAAAATGATAATGGCAAAATTTCCTACAAGCAGAACCTTTAGCAAAAAAACTGCCAGTGTAGTTTGTACAGATGGCAGTCCCAATCGACACAGGTTGAGTAAAGTTTCATCAGCCTGTTACAGAAGTAATGTTTGGATCTATATTCTTCCTCTAAAACCATAAATAAGCTATGTGAACTGGACATAAATGGGTTTGGCAAGATCTGTTGAAGGACCACTTCCTTCAAGTTACCAGGTTTTAATTGCTGTGAAATTTCTTTAAACACCAAAGCATCTCTTTTAGAAGTATTCCATTTCTTACAAAAGACTGACCTACTTAGTGTCTCTGATCTTCTGCCATTGGTTCTATTCTGACCAAACTCATTGAAGGTCAAGAAATATTTACTGGTATAAAACAGAAAACATTTGTTTTTTTGCTTTAAGTTTCAGTCTAAGGACTGTGGCCATGCTGGTGCATTGCCATTACTTTGCAAATTACATGAGTAATTAAAACTATGAAAGATTAATCTAATTACTTGAAATGGGTTAAAATAAGATGAAATTTTAAAATAAAGCCAGCTATGCCAGATGGATCTCCAATCTGCCACAAACCAATTTCTTATGCTGAGTGAAGTATTAATACTCGTAACTGCAAATAACCAAAATGATTAAAGGCTAAACAGTGACATTCACTGCAATAATCTGTTAAGATGTGGAATTAAAATGCTGAATATTTCTTTTCTTTCAGTATATATGAAGTTTGAGTAAAGTACAAAGACTTGAATTCCGAATATTTGAAAATAATCTGTGTCAACAGGAAAGTTTTCTTTTGAATAAATAATAATAATAATGTGAAGAGGCAAAAGTGGTAACAGTTAACTTGCTTTCATTGCCAGGAAATAATTCGAACAAGAAATACAATTAACTTCTCTCTGGTACCAATTCAAAAGAAATGTTTGATGCATCTAAAAAAATATATAGTTTAATGTAATTGAAAAAGACAGGACAAGTTGAATTTCACTATTCAATCAGTTTCTGTAGGAAGGGGTCAGAGCAGAAGCAGAAGATATTAAGACAACAGAAAACTTCTCAAACTATGCAAATAGAATAAATTGTGAGAAAAAGCAAAGAACAGCCATGACAAAACATTTATTTGATGTGAAAATAGTTCAATTTAAAATACTTTTTGACTAAGACCAGATGTAATTAAATAAATGATAGAGCACATGTTAACAAAAGTCAAATATATTGAAAGTTGCTCTCCATATTACTCCTGCTGAATAGATTGAAAGTTTAAGAATCAGATTTTAATAAACTTGTTTGAAAAGCTTTGCAAAATACTAAATAGTAATGAAAACTTTGTATTTACCTATTTTGATTTGTTTGGGTATATTCTAGATTATATTAAAATACTTAAAGCAATAATTAGATTTTCTAATAAAGTGAAGTGTATTCTAAAACTGTTGCTGCTGAGTTCAAAGGAAACTAATAAAAGATAATGATACTAACATAAAAACAGATTAAGAAGCCAGAGAGAAAAAAATTATCATTTTTATGGCAATTTAAAATAAAACCATTTGACTCTGATAAGCTAACACTTGAGATAGAGGGGGGGGATGTTAAGTGAGCAGAGAAGAGGATTGACTTAAAGACTTTTTGCAGAGAAAAAGAAAAGTTTTCAACTTGAAACATAGAATTAAATTAATAGATGTTTTCTCATTATTGCAACCTAACAAGAAGTTGGACAAGAGACAGTTTGATAAAATAAAATTGTCAATAAGATATGACTAAATAATTAATGGCATGTTGCAAGTGAATTGTATCATGTGAATATTTCCAAATTAGAATCCTAATCAAAAGGGAGAAAAACATTCTTTAGTCTAGAAGAGAAACTAATAAAACTGCTGATAAGTGTGAAATCAAGTCTAAACGAGGGCACTCAGAGAGCGCAAACCTCTGCCAAGGCAACACCAATGTCCTCGCAACGATTAGCCGGAAATGATAATTAAAATGAGAATATCTGAAATAAAATTGACTGCTCTCACAAACAAGAATACTAAAAATGAATCTGACCGTTCTCAAAAATGAATTAAAAAAAAAAATGGAAAAATATGCCAGAATCGTTGTCCGGTACCTGATCAATCCTAATGGTAGTCAGGGAATGTGAAGGTGGGTGTGCAGGCCATGTTTGTAACGGTGAGTGTGTGTCATCTGCAGTGGGAACAGGGACAGTTTTCTCTGTGAAGGCCTTTTTTTAGTCTATCCACTAATATAATGTCGTTACAACCATTAAAGTCTATAGTGAAAAATTTATGCATGAATGAAAGTGGAAAGGTGCTGTTAGCGGAGGTTGAACAACATCATTGCACAGAAAAACGCGAGTCTAAGAAGTAAGGCTTCCTTCAAGGCAGAGCTAGAAATGCGATTGTCAAGCAGGTAAGAGGTTTTAAACAGGAGCGATATATTCAAAATTGGCAAAACTAAAAATTGTTGAGGATAAATTAAGTCTATTATTGTTACTGAATATGTTAGTGTTATTTTATTTCTGAACGGTTTTGCAACCGTTTGATTTCTTTATCCTCCAGTTTCTACTAAGATAGAGACGTGAGTAAAATGAATAATAGAGAAACAAAAATAAAACTTTGAAAACAGCAACGCCACCATATCTTACATGGAAACGATGAGCATGCTTTCAAGGGAGATAATCAGAGAAAGACTTGAAAGTGAACATAAGACCAATAATCATATAAAGTAAATAATCCAGAATTCTTGTCCGGTACCAGACTGATCTCAAAATCTAATCAGTTTGTGCCAGTCACGAGGCCAAACACCCCTGAAGGTTTCATCCAAATCCATTCGGCAGTTCTTGAGATATCTTGACCATGGACAAACAAACATGGGTAGAAACAATATTTCCACCTTCGCTAAGGTGGAGGTAATAAAACAAAACATTCACATATTTAAAAAAAAATCAAACAGCCTCACCAGGTTCACTAAAAACTATTCCTTTGCACTGAATTTTGAACAGAACCTTCCAGCAGGTGGCATTAGATTCTAATGATTAGAATACAGAAGGAATGCACTGCCAATAACCAAAACCCGTAAACATTAACAAAGCCACTAACAATGATTGATTAAGTTAATATAGTAACATATTGTTGGCTATTAACACGTGTTACTCCTTATTAATGATTGCATTTTCAAACTCTGTTTAGGTTTCCAAGTCTTTAACTTAACCCTGTAAAAGACACTAAAATCCACTCTTGAATTGTCAATAGGTACAAAATGGCCATCTACAGCCAAGCCCGGCCTTGACCTTTGCCTTTTATTTTTTGGATAAAAATCAAGATTTATGGCTAAATGTTTACTTCTCAACAAAAGTGTGATTAGCCCAATTCCCCAACGACAAACACCCAAAAGATCTCTGATCAACCAAACAGCAAGTAGGGCAATGTACAACAACAACACAACAATAATAATAATTAGTAGTAATGATAATGATGTAGATACTATACTATAAAAGCCAATTTACAAATTTATTGTAATGATTAACAAAGTTTGGTCTTTAAAGCTAATCCAATTTAAATTGAATATATTTGATGGAATTTATTTCCAGTTGATTCTTACATTAAAAATCAAAAACTTTTTAGGTGAAGTCAAAGAACAGCAAAAAGAATTTTATCAAGTAATTACTGCAGAACTGTACATATGCTCTAATTATTTTAATGATATTTTGAAAATTAATATTAACTGGCAAAACCCATGAATATTTCATGGAATTAAACCCATTGGGTTATTTTTGAAAACTTTATCCAAAAAACCCTGAAAGCGTAGCCTGTGTTGTGTCTGTATGAAAAGATAGTCACTCATCTGCCACTCATTGAAAAGTGAAGGAAATTGGAATGAGACGATTATTTAATACACTTTATATACTTTATGCACAATTCTATAGACTTAATACACAGCAATCATAAAATAAATATTCACTCTTATTTTACCAGTTTTCCCATAAACAGAAAAAAATTACATTTTAAAATTTACATGGTCACAATTTCATATCAAGAAAAAAGGTTTGAGTAAAAAAATTATTTTATATGTAAAATATAGGGGGTCATAATTTCATGGGGGTAAAAATTTAATGCCACATGGCATACTCTGGAAACCACATCGTAGGTAACTTATAAGCCAAATTGATGGGTCAGAGCCAATACACATCTGAGTTTGCGTACACCTTTCAATCCAATACTTCTTTGCAAACTGTTCTTTGTGCAAGTTCTCCCTCTTCTTTTCCCTTGTTTGTCAGTGTTGATAACTTTATAACTCTCACATCAGATAATTTGCGAGCCCTTGAGAATGCAACATATAGATGGCTATCGCCGAATACAGGTTCAGGCAAGAACAGCCCCACTTTATCAAATGTCTGCCCTTGTAACTTATTGATAGTCATTGTATATGACAGGCAAACAGGAAACTGGTTTCTTTCTAAGGTGAATGGCAAGTTTGGGATGCATGTGTGTAAAGTGACAGGTGATATAAAAAACTTGGTTCAATTAAAAAAATTTTACTTTTTCCTATGCACTCACCATTGCCACCACCACCATCTCTCTTCCTCTCTCTACCTTTCTTTAATCTCACCATCAGAACATCACCCTTCTGCTAAAGTTATATTCCTAACTCTCCTCTATATTCCTACCTTCAACTAACTTTTTTAACCACATAATAAATATTACGTTCGGTCTCCCACATGCCATGGATGCTTGTCACTCCATCTTTTCTCTCTCCCTCTGCCTCACTCTTCACCTTATCCTTTCTCTTTCTCTCTCTCTCTCTCTCTCTCTCTCTCTCCCTCTGCCTCACTCTTCACCTTATCCTTTCTCTCTCTCTCTCTCTCTCTCTTCTTTCTTGCTCTTTCTCTCTAATCATGCCAAAGTATTACCAACAGGCTAAGTAATGAAATGACAGGCAGAATCATTACAAGATCTTATTTCCTTCTATCCCATTCAAATCATCATCATCGTCAATTAGAATCTGCTTTCCATGCTGGGAAGGGTTAGATGGTTTCACTGGAACTGGTAAGCCAAGGAGCTACACCAGGTTCCAGTCTGATTTGGCAGGGTTTCTACGGGTTGATGCCCTTCCTAATGCCAGCTAATTCAAGAGTGTAACGGGTGCCACCAGCATGGGTGCCAGTCACATGACACTGGCATCAACCATGACTATGAAGCTTCATGGCTGAGAAGCAAGCTTTTTACCACACAGCCACACTTGTGCCTCAATACAAAGATTGGAAAATAAAAATTACAAAGAAACAGCTTCAGTTTACCAATTATATATTTATGGATTCAACAAGACAGAGAACAGATCTATAAGTTGACTAAAATTTATATAGCATTTGTCTGGAGCCAAAAGACCGTTTTTAAAAAGCATGGACATCTCTGCCATACTTTTCTGTACATCAGTTTCTCTAACATTTAAAATATCATCATCAATGTTTTTGTATCAACTTTCCCATGCTGGCACTGGTGAGATGGCCCCTTTTTTTGAGGCACTGTTTAACATTTGGACACCCTTCATGATACAAACTATTTTGAATACTTCTTATAACATACAGGAATATCTTGCTGCATGCATAGATAAACACTTCAACAGAAAATACTGAAGGTTTTCATATTAAAAAGGTAAATCCTTTCAACATATAATCTTTTCTACTCTAGGCACAGGGCCCGAAATTTTGAGGGAGGGGGCAGTCGAATAGATCAACCCCTGTAAACAACTGGTACTTAATTTATTGACCTCGAAATGAAAGGCACAGTCAACCTTGGTGGAATTTCAACTCAGAACATAAAGACAGATGAAATACCGCTAAGCATTTCGCCCAGCATGCTAACGTTTCTGCCAGATCACTGCCTTCCTTTCAACATAGAATGTAAAAGGAGAAATGGAAGTCACTTTGGGACAACCTGTTGAGAGCAACAGATCAAATCTGTAGCTAGGCAAAGTCCTAACCAAACCAAGGGTGACATGGTGGTAGAACAGCAAAATAGACTGAGCCACAAAAATGAAGAGACATGCTTGAGAAGATGGGAAGAATGGGTGGAGCAGAGAAATAAAGCCAAGTGGCGAGAAGGGAAACTAGGTGACAAGTCTATCTAGGAAGGAGCAGAAAGGAAGAAGTTTGCCAATATTCTACAGTGTAGGGAGTAGAGGCATAAGATTGCAAGACAATGCATGAGAGATAATGAAAATATTGAGAGAGAGAAGTGGTTAATGGTATGGTTGCACCTTGAGATTCCAAGAAAAAAAAAGAGGCATGGAGGTGTTACTATGAAAAGCTATTAAATGTGGAAAATGCAAGGGAGAAGCAGAGTTTTCCTAACATGGACAGAACTAATCACAAGAAATTGTTGGAGCAGGTCATGGAAGTTACTTAATTAGCCCAACTAATTTATGAAGAGAGATAACTCGAATGAGATACAATTTGATTTTTGTGCCAAGGAGAAGCACCACTGATACTCTCTCTCTCTCTCTCTCTCTCTCTCTCTCTCTCTCTCTCTCTCTCTCTCAAGACAACTGCAGAAATATTTAACCAAAAATATTTAGTCCTACTTGACATTTGTTGATATGGAAAAAGCCTTTGATAGGATCCCTTCTCCCCTCTTTCATCTGGTGGTCACTACATAAACTAGGGGTAGATAAATGCCCGGTGTGACTGTCCAAGCCATGTTCAACAGCACTGTCAGTAAAGTGAAAGTCAGCAATGAGTATAGAAGTGGATTTAGTGTGCAGGCAGGAGTTCACGGGGGCTCACTTCCCAGTACCCCCCACACCTTATATGTTATAGTTCTCTAGGCCATAGCAGAAGAATTTAAAACTAGTTGCCTGTGAGAGCTGCTCTATGTCGATGGCCTCATTCTTACAGCTGAATCTGCAGCAGAATTAGAAAAGATATTCCAGATGTGGAAAGAAAACCTGGGATCAAAGAGCTTTGAAGTTAACTTAACAAAGACCAAAATTTTAGTAAGCAGGGAAATAGACAAATCACTAATCCCTCCAGAAAAATAGCCCTGTTCAACATGTAGAAGAGATGTGGGTAGAAATTGCATGTGATGTACCCAGTGCAAACTGTGAACCCTGAAGAAGTGCAGTAAAACCAGAGGAAGGTTAAGAGAGAGGTAAACCTAGTGGTCAACGACCTGGGAGCAGCAGATGGTTTCTGTTATCTTGGTGACCTAATTGGCAGAGGAGGAGGAGGAGGAGGATGCTCTGAAAGCAGTAGATAAAGGCTAGAGAGTGTGTGGAGAGCAATTACTTTTGTTGGTAATAAAACCAGAATGAAAAGAAGCAAATGCTTGTGTATGGACAGCCATGCTACATGGAGGTGAGACATGGGTCACAAATGCAGAGGTTATGCTAAAACTAGACAGAAATAAAGCTAGCATGCTCTGCTGGGTGTGCAACGTCAGTGTGTGCATAAGCAACAAAGCGTAAATGTGTTGAGAGAAAACTTAGGCATAAACAACATTAAATGCAGTGAACAAGAAGGAAGACTTTGCTGGTTTGGTCAGGTGATGTGTGGGGATGAGGAGAGCTGCATAAAGAAGAATTGATCACTAAAATGTGACTGGAATCTATGAAAGAGGAAGACTGAGGAAGACGTGGGATAAGAGACTGGAGACTGACCTCCAGATGTTGAGCCTCACAACAAAGATGAAAAAGGACCAAGATGACAGGTGATTTGCTACATTGAAGAGAGCCCCTTATATTGAAGCATAAACGTGGCCTTGCTGTCCCTGACACATCTCTCTCCAACTCATCTTCCTAACACCCACTCTTCTGACCAGGGCACTAATCACTCAGCTGCCATAATTATGAGAGCAAAACTAGACATATTTTAGTTTAATGCTACTCTAATAGTCCACTCCTTGTTAGTGATCCGATTCTTGGTAAATAAGTGAAGAGTTCCCCTCCTCACATAAGACATGGCCAAAGATGAATTACAACCCCTTCAGCTAATTGGAAAACGTATAACTCATCTGTTTGTTGCAATACCATAGTTTTTCATGATTATATTTAAAATAAGGGAAGAAAAAAAGGAGCTTGCATCGGCAACTGACTCATACTAACAGAAACACAGTCAACATTAAACACAAAGGAAAAAACTGGAGCATCAACTGACAAAACATTTCCCAAGAACATCTGTTAATCCTAATGATGTTGCCAATGAGTCAACCTCACCAGCTTCTCGATCTCCAGTAAGGTCATCTCTTCATCATATGCTCTACTCTAGTAATAATGGATCTGATGAGTGAACATCATCAATTTCTCCTCCTACTACTCCTCTTATAATAATTATTCCGTCTACAATACGGCCAAAATTACTCATGCTAATCATCACAGCAACTTAATGAGGAACCAACATCACCGTATACAGGAACCACAGAATCACAAAGAGGGGATAAAAAAGAAAAACAGCACCACATGGAAGTTGCAGAATTCAGAAAAATACAATCACTAGCAGCATCTGTCTTTTGTATTTGGGTGAATGTTTCTAGTAAAATAATTGTAGTTTGTTCGTTATCATATATATGCCGGTGGCACATAAAATACACCAATCCGACCGTGGCCGTTGCCAGCCTCGCCTGGCACCTGTGCAGGTGGCACGTAAAAAGCACCCACTACACTCACAGAGTAGTTGGCATTAGGAAGGGCATCCAGCTGTAGAAACATTGCCAGATAAGACTGGAGCCTGGTGCAGCCTTCTGGCTTCCCAGATCCCCGGTCGAACCGTCCAACCCATGCTAGCATGGAGAACGGACGTTAAACGATGATGATGATGATATATATTTGTTGTATTTGAGGATGATCATGTTGCCAGTTTAGCCAATAAAAACATACACACTATATATTTGGTGTTTCACTTCAGCCTTATTTTATATTAATCGTATTTCGTTCAGTTCTTTCGTCACACTTCTGTGACCTCATCAGTGGTCCTTTGCTTTCTTCTTTCCTTTTTGTGTCTCCTTGATCATTAGTAAGGAGAGACACACAAAAAAAGAAAGAAAGCGAAGGACCACTGATGAGGTCACAGAAGTGTGATGAAAGAACTGACCGAAATACGATTAATATAAAATAAGGCTGAAGTGAAACACCAAATATATAGTGTGTATGTTTTTATTGGCTAAACTGGCAACATGATCATCCTCAAATACAACAATATCCATTTCAACACACGAATACACATCAAGAATCTTGCAAAACGAATATATAAACATATATATAAACAAATCCAAATCAAAATGAAAATCAAATTCGATGACTGGCATCCGTGCTAGCGGGGTACAAAGAGCACCATACGGGGGTGATCGTTGACAGAGCGGCTGACCGGCTTTCGTGCCAGTGGCACATAAAAGGGCACCATTCGAGTGTGATCTTTACCAGCATTGCCTTACTGGCACTTGAGCCCGTGCCAAGAGCACCATCCGAGCATGATCGTTGCCAGAGCAGCCAACTGGCTCCGTGCCGGTGGCATGTACAAGGGCACCATTCAAGCGTGATTGTTACCAACGTTACCTTACTGGCACCCTGTGACGGTGGCATGTGTAAAAAGATTCGAGTAAGGTCATTGCCACTATCGCTTGACTGGCCCTGTGCCGGTGGCACGTAAAAAGCACGCACTACACTCTCAGAGTGGTTGGCATTAGGAAGGGCATCCAGCTGTAGAAACTCTGCTAGATCAAGATTGGAGCCTAGTGCAGTCATCTGGTTCACCAGCCCTCAGTCAAAGTCGTCCAACCCATGCTAGCATGGAAAGCGGACGTTAAACAATGATGATCTATGTGTGTGTGTGTGTGTGTGTGTATGTATATATTGTTTTTTTTAGATTTGTCATTTCTAATAAAAAAAAAACTATAAAAAACACACATTTGTTCAGTCTGCAAATCACTGCAAGTTTTCTACTTTCACTTTTGCCCATTTCTCTCTCAATACAACAAACAACTTTTTATGGAATATACCTTGAATTTAGATACACAAGAGAATTTACTAATTCAAATGAAGTTTTCTTTCAATAATGAAATTCATATGCATGATAAATTTTAACAAGTTTATGTTAATGCATAAACTTCTTATCTGAATATTGTGTCTACAGACTGAAGGAGGTTTATTTATAAATGTTAATTACAATAACAACTTTTTCAGTTGATGGATGTGGACATTTTGGTTACATGACACAAATAGAACTACTCAGAAATGATGTGTTTTTATTGGTGAGGGAAGTAAATTATGTAAATATAATTCTTAATATTTCCTTGATTACAACTTTGTAAAGAGGATTGATTGTGTGTTCATGTTAAATGAGTTTGAAAACAATGAAAGAATAGATTTGTTTTAAACAGCAGGAAGAGAGAGCAGGCAACTGAGACAGAGAATTAGATAACAATTTTAGTGAAATGGTAGCATTGGTTTGAGAGACTGACAGAAGAGGAAAAAAGACACCAATAAAACTAGGTGGATTACACTCAATTGGGGACAAAGATGGGGAATTGTATATCCTGGAGTACAAAGGCTGAGGATGGGTCTGGCATTTTGTCAGTAAGTCATGTCTGTGTATATATAAATATATATACACACACACACGTATATAACCACTTCCAGTGATGCATTTCTACACTTTTCTCCTACAAAGAAGCTTCTGGGACAATCTGCTCACCCATAGACACCACTGCCATCTCACATTTGATGCTGATTCTCAGTTCTTTAGAATACTTATATATGTACATACTTATTCATTCATGTTTACATCCATTTTGCCCCTGCTAGCATAAGGTTAGACGTATATTATTGAGGCATTGTTTTATGGTTGGATCCCCTTCCTGTCACTAACCCTTAACTGTTTTTCAAAAAATGGATCTTTCATTTTAGATGCCTTTCAAAGTGCTGATCCAGCGGAGAATTTGTTAAGAAGAAAATAATAATAATATACTTCACCACTTAAAGCTCAGAAATTTTTTATGTGAAGCACACAGAATGCAAGCATTCACTCAAACACACACACACACACACACATATTTAATAACAGTTTGACTTAGCTCCACAAAGTTTCATGGGTAAAGAACACATCTACATTATCAGATATAAGAAGCCAGAGTAAAGAGAATCTAAAAGAAATCTAAAATGGCTTCTGGAGGAGTGGATTTTGGCCTTCGTTGGTCAGCTCAGACCATACCGGTTGCTTTAACTTAGTTTTTTTCATTTGATGCTCCACATGCTATAGCAGACTCTTAACAATATAACCATCTTTGTATCATAATGTACATACAGCACTGAGAAAAGGCCCATTTAGGCCAAAATGCATCTAGCATATCTTATATCATCATAATTGTGTCATAGTGGTCACAGTTACCGTTTAACACACTCTTTTTATAATTATGTATACTTTCATTAACCCATTTCCTTTTAAAGCAGTATAAATCCTTCACTGAGATACTGTACCATAGAATATTACTAACCAGATTTTAAATTGGTACTAAAAGACTTTGATACTTCATATTACCCCAAAAAAATGTATAACAGCCTACATGTGATTTCTAAGAATAAGGTGAAATTGCCACATCCTTTTCTCTTTAAACTCACTTTTTTTTTTTTTTGCAGTTTAAGAAGAAACTCTCTTTTGATACGGGGACCGGGGTTATCACTGATGCTTCTTAGGTTGGGTTTGTCATCTAAATTTCTAACTTTAGGATGGCAAAATATTGTACAGTGAAAATTACATTCCAGTTTGGGTAACAGTTTTCATTTGTGATTATCATCTATCTTGAAGATTTCAAAAGTTTATATTTAGTTCTACAAAAGAAAAAAAAAAGCAAAGCTTCAATGTATTTGGTATTTATACAAGTGACACTATTGTAGTTGGCTACTATTCATTAGTATTGCTGAGGTAAAGATTTATTTTCATTCTTTGAATGCTGAAAAAATAATATAAACACACTTTGGTAGAAGAATTTAATTTCCCGCATGAATGATTGTGTTATACTGAAGATAAGGAAATAAGGGTGGGAGGGTAGCTATGGGTGAGCAGGGTTTCAGGAAATTAAACTATTGTTAAACACAGTATTCCTTACAAGTACAAGGAAGAGACAGCAGCATCTTGTGCCAAAATGGGAGGATAAAGAAAAAGATGTACATTGAAGATGTGGGTAAGAAAGAAAATCGAAGCCAGTGACAGATTATTTCACTGATGTTCCTCTGTTGATACATGTGGAATTGGTTGTGAATCGATTCAGGTATCCTTAATTGGAACTATGGTTAAATGAAATTACATATTACTTGTGGAGATATTTTACAAGTTCTATCCCTAGAAGAGAAAGAACTTGTAGCTTAATGCTTGATGATTGATATAAAAACAATGACAAATATATTTAATAATCAGACGTTAGAGAAGAAACTTTTATCTGGAAACACAAACATTTGAAATCCAGAATAAAATGAATGGATTAAAAAGATAAGAAGGAAATGATTTGAAAGATTTTACAAGGAAGATGTCAGCATCCCCTTTATATGGTGAATCCACAGTTGACTGAGTCAGGTGGTAAAACTGTTGGGTTCCACTATCAAAATTCAGCTGTTCAATCAATTGGCTGACGACATATATGCACCCTTAATGACTGACACACTCGTACCCTTAAGCGAGTGCTTTTCTGTTTGTACAGACTAAATTTCTTGCATCAGTCAGATGGAATTTGGTTGAGGCAGATTTTCTGTGACTGGGCACTCTTCCTGTCACCAACCTTCACCTGTTTCCAAACAAGGGAATTTCTTTCTCAGATATATTTTCCATGAAAGCTTGAAAATGAACAACATGGTGATGCCCATTTGTAACTGTTGTATGATGTCAACAGAAGAGTATCCACACACATGATGGGATTCTTTCAGTTTCCATCAACCAAATCCACTCACAAGGCTTTGGTTTGGCCAGGGCTATTGTAGAATACATTTACCCAAGCCCTGGAAATGAACCCAAGACCACATAGATGGGAAGCAAGCTCCTTAACCACAGATGTACCCATCATTCTTTCATGAAAACTAAAACAAATATCTTAAATTATTTTTTTCACCTGTCATTCTTAAGAGAATTCTCTTGATACAACAAGCAGTTTCAATTGTCTTTCACCAAAGATTTTTACTTCTTACAATGAATTTTTTTTTCTCATTAGCCCCCCCCCCCCCCACACACACACACATTATACTACAAGCAGTAGAGGACTAAAACAAATGGTTACACACATCAATTTCCATCAAATGCCAACTTTTTATTATTCAAATTGATTATTAAATTCAATGGCTTCAGTTTGTTTTCCTAGGTTCATCAAGGAACACTTTTACCCTTTCAATAACCATCATCATCATTATCATCATCAGCAACATTTTACATCAATTTCCATGTTGGCGTTGGTTGGGTGAATCAGCAGACAGAGCTAGTAAGAATTCAAAGGATTTTCTTCCCCTGGACAAATTAGGGGATCTCATCTCACTCCCATTTCCTTTTAGGTCTTGGTTTCTATAGCTGGATCCACTTTTTAACACCAGCCATGTTACAGAGTGGACTGGGCTCCAGCATTAGAGAGGTAACCATGTCCTTGATAAACTCACAACCCCACACTTCTACTCTCTAGTCAACCTCTTTGCAGAGGGGGAATATTTGACATGGAGAGGATAGTAAATATAATTAGTTCCAAATTTTGGCACAAGGTCAGCAGTCTTAGGGGAGGAAGAGGAGGAGGAGGAGATAAGTCAATTACATTGACCCCAGGGCTCAACAGGGACTTGTTTCATCAACTCCAAAAGGACGAAAGGCAAAGTTGACCCTGGTAAAGTTTTAACCCAGAATGTAAAGAAGGATTGAATACTGTTAAACATTTCACCCAGCTCACTGCCTTTAGGAGTATATATAATTAAAATCTAATTAGATTTTTGGTTTACATGTAGTAAAGATATTTCTGAGACATTATAACAAATAGTATAAGATATTAACATCTCGATAAAGAATATGGGGGAAAAAGAATAAGAAATAGAATAAAGTATGACTGTATGAAAAGTATGGTTTATTGAAGTGTCGAAATAGTTAGAGACTAGAATGAAGAAATCTTTAATTTACTTCAAACAACAACAACAACCACCCTTTGACTACCAAAACAAAGTATATTCCAGAGCAGCTAACAACATGATTAAATATGTGGAGTTGATTTGAATAAGAAAAGCAGGATAGCAAGGTAACAATTCAACATTAAAATAAGACACTAAAGTAGGAAATGACTTTCATAACAATTGCTGATAAGCTAATCTCGTTGTATCAGAATGGTACAGATTATATTCTACAAGATTAATGTGTGTGCATGTGTGTATGTTGTGATTGCTGTGTTTGTGATGTAAAAGTTAATCTTATTGTTGTCAATTAAATGATGTCTTTGATGAAAATACTTCAAATTGTCGTAACCCCATAAACTGGTACCCCGCCTTCCTGATTAGCATTTATTATTTTACTGATCAGCACCATTAAATTGATCACAGCTTGTAATTCTAGTTTAATATAATCTAACCTAGTCACAGTTAAATAAAGCAGAACAGTCTTGTTTATCAGGCAGCTTAATGTAAATTAGCAATATCTAACTTCTAGATATAGTAAGATGTTTATCTTCACTGATCTATAAAAATTATTTAGAAATTTATTGAGTATCATTTTCTTTTGTAATTTTGCCATTCACTTTTCAGTATAAGTGTTGGAACCAAGCCAAATTCATTTATCTCAATAATAATAATAATGATGATGATGATAATTACTAAAGCACATCAGTGATAATTAGGAAGACAAAGCTGAGATTATCAATAGCGTATGTTAGTAACACCATCAAAACAATATCAAATGTCCATCTTTGACATCTTTGAATGAATTCGATTGTTACTTTTGTTATCGATTAAGATTGAAAATAAATCTTTAGCAACAAATTAAAATAATAATCCTTTCTACTGGAATCACAAGGCCTCAAATTTGGGGGAAGGGAGCAAGTCAATTACATCAACCCCACTGCGTAACTGGTACTTATTTAATTGACCCTGAAAAGGTGAAAGGCAAAGCTGACCTTCACAGAATTTGAACTCAGAACATGAAAAACGGATGAAATACCGCAAAGCATTTTGCCCAGCTTGCTTATGATTCTACCAGCTGACCACCTTTGAAATTAATAATAATAATAATGTAACCATGCAAGCTCCTCTACAAGAACCTGGTCGGCACCCACCATCTTGTTCTTCTCATCTCCTAGAAGACCAACCCCACCACCCCACCAACTCTATCAGGGTTCATAGTCTTGCAAGTTTTATGGCAACCTCACTAGTGATGGTGGAATGACAAAAGCACCCAGTACACTCTGCTAAGTGGTTGCCACATTAGGAAGGGCATCCAGCCATAGAAATCCTGCCAAAGCTGACATTGGAGTAGAATGCAGTTTTCAAACCCAGGCAATTATTATCAAACCGTCCAACCCATACCAGGATAGAAAGCAGACTTCAAATGATGATGACAATAATAAAAAATAAAAGACCAACCACAAATGGTAGGACACATACTTTTTGTAATATTTCATATTTGTTGGCACCTCAGCTTAATAATCCTGCTTACCTTCAATAAATTGTTTTGATAAAAATGAAAAGAAAAATGTGAAATAGTGACATAAAGACTTCACTAGTTAATCAGAATAGAAACAACATGTTTATCATTATTATACTATAATGACAACACTCCCACATAACAATGACAGTCTTCCATGGAACCACATAAAAATTACAGTCTTCTGTGGTACTACAAAACAATAACAGTCTCATATGGTACCACATAATGACAGTCTTCTATGGTACCACATAACAATGACAGTCTCCTATGGTATCACATAGTAATGACAGTCTTCTATGGTACCACATAACAATGACAGTCTTCTATGGTACCACATAACAATGACAGTCTTCTATGGTACCACATAACAATGACAGTCTCCTATGGTATCACATAATAATAACAGTCTTCTATGGTACCACATAACAATGACAGTCTTCTATGGTACCACATAACAATGACAGTCTTCTATGGTACCACATAACAATGACAGTCTTCTATGGTACCACATAACAATGACAGTCTTCTATGGTACCACATAACAATAGTCTTCTATAGTACCATATAACTACAAGCAAAATAAACTCAGTATATATATATATATGAAGGTTCACAAATGCAAAGTGAAACCATATTGAAATAAACAATTAGGTTAGCAGCAAACGATGTTGGTATATAAGAACGATTTGTGACAAAAATCAATATCAGATTCTTAGCTTAGTATTGAAAAGTTGTATACTTTATTATAGATCTCCACTACTAGAAATCAATAGATTCATGGCGCAGCTGCTTCTATGGGCCACTGGTTTAACTAAGTCACTACAATGGCAAAATTATTTTTAACTTAAGAAATATGGCCAATTTAACAAGAATACAAAAATGTTGAATTCAAAGAATAATCCATTGGAAAAGTTGCTAATTCTCCTTCTCTATAAGCAACTTTATTTGTTCCAAGAGAGCCTAACAACAAAAAAGAACAACAAATGATCACTTTGAAAGCAAAATAAACTCCAGTTTATGTGTTTGATTGTTTTCTATAAATTATTTTCAAATTTCACTAAATCAATCTTCAATCAACCCAAATTCATTCCAATGAAAACTGAAAGTGATATTACTGATGGAAAACTATTCAAAGAATATGTTCCACACTAAACAAACCAACAGCTGAAGCCAGATGCAAACCATAAACATTTGCAGGCAATTTTTTTGAAAACTATTTTTTATCTGAGCATATTTTTGTTTACTTCTTTGCAGAAAATCTGGTTCAATTAAGAAATGATTTTGTTATGACTAATCAGATATATGGAATGTGTGTGATTATTTCATAATTAATGTGCAAGCCATCTAAACATTCTTCAACAAGTATTATGCAGAGATGCTTAGAAAAGAAATAAAACAACCAAAATTAAGGAAATATTGGTGGTTCAGCCATCATCATCATCATCATCAACATTTAATGTCCTTTTTCCATATTGGCATAGGTTGGATGGTTTGACTGGAACTGGCAAGTCAGAAGACTGTGCTAAGCTCAACTGTCTGCTCTGGAATGGTTGGCCGATGCCTTTCTTCCTTACACCAACCGCTTTACAAAATGTACCAAGTGATTTTTACATGGTAGTTAAAGTAAAAACAATGTGAAGATATTTTTACATTAAAGTGATTCAGATTGACAAATATATTCCCATATATATATAATTTGAAGACATTTCTTTTTCAGAATAGGAATTATGAAGACATGAGTAAAATTAACAACAAATTTTGGATTGTTTCCAAAAATTGTTTTATCAACAAAGGTTTCAGTTGATTTACAATTTTGTGTTTTGATTATATTTCAGATTCAGTCAATCAACAAAAAATATGTCACAATTCTTAAGCAAATATGCAAATTAAGTAGAATGATTGATAGGCTTATTGCATTAAAATATGGTTTCTGATTACAAATATCTTGGGTCATACATATCATCATCAGAAAAAGATTTTCTAACTAGAAAGGGTATGGCCTGGCCAGCTTGTAATGATATGCATAAGATCTGGTCATCAAATTTAAGTAGAAATTTCAAACTTGAAATCTTCAAAGCCACAGTCGAACCAATTCTAGTATATGGCTCAGAAACCTGGACGTTATCAAAGAAGCTTGAGAGGCAGCTGGATGGAACCTACACTCGCCTCCTTATAACAGCTCAAAATTTCTCGTGGAAGCGTCATCCAACCAAAGTACAAATATATTGGAAATTACCACCTGTATCATCTCTTGTGAAAGGTAGAAGAGTTCAGTTTGCTGGACATTGTTGTTGAGCTGAAAACGTGGAAATTTCTACTCTTCTCCTCTGGAAGCCCTCTGCTCGTGATACCAGAGGGTGCACACTCTCCTACCATGATGTAATCTCTAGGGATACAGGCATCCAGCAACAGGGCCTCCATAATGCTATGATGGACTGTGAAGTCTGGCGTAACATAGTAAATTCCATTGTCTCGACCACGGTCGAACAATGATGATGATGAAAAGTTTGTGATGTTAGATATAAATCCTCAACATCCAATTGCCCAACAGTTGATTTCTTTCATCTCACAGAATCCATGGAATAGAAGCACAAGTCCAAAATCTAGAAGCAGGGCCTACAATCCTAGGTTGACTAATATCATGCAAGGTTTTAATTATGAGTTGTTGATGAACAAAGACAACCAGGTATTGTGTACTACCTTGATATATACCATATTTTCCAGTCTATGAGAGACACCCCAACTTTACAAGTATATTTTATGAAAAAAAGAAATTTAATATGTTTCATCACACACACACACACACACTCGGAACAGCAACCGTAATATGGTCACATTAGATTCATGACAATATTTTGTTACATTTAAGAATAAAAAAGCACATCTTGTACGCCACCAACGTACACAGTAATTATTCTTGGTGATGTTGAAACAATCTTTCCCTATTTATGACTTAACTACTTAAACCTATGTAAACACTCAACAGTGTCTTCTATACTACAAAAGAGCAACTGCTCTGGTTCACATTTGTAAATATTTATAAGGTGTTTGTTCAGGGAACATGCACAAGTCTGATGTGAGGGATCTAAGTTGCAGATAAATAATGACCAAAAGTAAAAGCTAATCATGGAGTGGAAGGTCATACCGTTAGCATGATTGTGTTTCAGTGGAAGTAAAATTGCACAGAAGAGTGAGGGAAGCATGACTAATCTCATTAGAGGACACACCCTGCCGGATAAACCTGACAGTAAATGTCTTGTCTTAGGGATGAGAATGTTTTCAACAACATTATCCTGGATGAGTGACCATTATGGACGATGTAGAGCAGAAGATGTTGGTTTGCCAAAACAATAATGGCATCAGTGAAAAGAGGAAAAAAATGATGATAACAAACAGAGGGGATCGTTTACAGTCGGTTACTTTCAAGACTTTGACAGTGAGACGAGTGGTTATTTAGTTGGCAAAATCAAAGAGATTGTCGTTCTGCAGGAAAGGAATTATTGTTGTGTGTTTGCAAAGATTTAAACAGATAACTTTAGAGAGAACCCATTAAACAGTTTGGTGAGGGCAGAGCTCATCTTCTGAGTACAGAGATAAGAGGGGAGAGTAGGGACACAACTAGGTCTAATACTGTTCTTGGGGGGAAATTTTCTACACTTGTCAGCAGTATGAACAAAAAGAGAACACAGTTTTTGGATTGTGTGTGGAGACAAAGAATTTGCAAATAACATTCTATTCCAGACATTTAATAAGGTTTTGTTAATTTTCAAGATAAACTTATCCACTTTGTAAGGAATCAGAGGACCAACTTGAAGCCAAATACCATTTCAAGTTTTAATCAAAGAACTCTAAATAATAGAAATGGTAACACTTTAATTCAATGACTTTAAAATATTTAAAGCAACCAAAGATAAATTATTTTTATTTTCTAGTTTAATCAAAAGTAATATTTCTCTTTAATATTATAAATATTCTAAAACAGGTCTTTCAATAGAGAATGGCTAATCTTGGATAAGCTTTAAGGAAATATCTTTTGGAATTTTTACATTGGAAAAAATTGTTTGGATAAAGAATAATACAGATAAACTTGATAAATTTTGCTTCATATTTTCTAAGAGCTAACTATTGAGTAACATTTCTTAAGGCCTCTGAGGAACTGAAGAAATATGAACTTTAGGAATCAGTTATCTACAGAGAATTCCAATGCTATGATAAAATAGGATCAAATCAAAATATTCCTATGAAATGATGCCAAGAGACATTACATATTCCTAAACCTGCCGTTCTATCAAAACAGTCTGTGAAATGTTTTATTGCAAAATATTGCTTAAAACAAATTGTAAAACAATAAACTAAAACATAAGTTTAGAATATAAACAGCATTTTATTGATTGATTTTGCTGCTGAAGTGATTGATACTCACTAATTTTACTGTTGTAATCGTGACAACCACTGCCAACCTTTTCTTCCCACAAACTAACAACAAAATAGAAATAATCCTTTCTACTAAAGGCACAAGGCTGGAATTTTGGAATAAGGGGTCTCATTGGTTACATTGACCCCAGTGCTCAACTGGTAATTATCCCCAAAAGGATGAAAAGCAAAGCTGACTTTAGTGGAATTTGAACTCAAAACATAAAAACAGAAAAACAGCTACAAAGATTTTAGTCTGGCAAGCTAATGATTGATTTCAAGGGCCACAAGGGCCAAAGGTGTTGGGGGACAGCACAAAGGCAAAAGACATATGAAAGCAACAAGACTATTAAAAACACAATGATAAATCACAATAAATACTAACAAAATGGAGTGGTGGTGAGGGGGGGGTTAATTACATCAGGTGATTCAAGGGACACAAAACTATGGATTACCCTAACATGTTAAAGATAAGCACTTTCCCCCAGTCCTTGCTGCCAACCTACAATCAGAAAAGCTAGTGCTAAGCCTTTCATACACACTAGTTTCACATCTCACCCTCGCTTTCCCCTTTCATGGAATTTACTGGAAAGTAACACCTTCCTCTCTACCCTACCATTCTCCTTAAGTTGTATTTGACCTGAGAGGAAAACCATTATCACAAGATATACTATTTGATGGTCCAGTCAAAAAGAAGGTGGTTGGCTGAATTGGAGCCACCAGCAACATAGCTATTAGTTGCTGGCACCCCACTCCTGGCCATGGCTGAAGAGTTTATCCCAAGCAGACAAATCTATCCTGTAGCTTGGCCAAGCAATTGTGGAAATTGTCAGATACCCAACCTGAAAATTCCCCAGAAGAATCTAAGCAAACAGCCCTTTTTGACATCCAGAATCATTGTCAGACCATCATTGCTCATATCTTCCACTAACTCCCTAAGAATACCAGAAGTGATTGACCACAAGCTCTGGCTGGTTGAGTAGCAGTAAGGGCCTAACAACATTCCAAATACCAAAGGCCCCAAGTTTGGCTTGTGCTTAATGCAACATCATGGAAACCTGTTACATGGATAGTGGCCATAGCTAGTCACCATTATCAAGGAAACTGCACAGATGTGCTGGCTTCAGTGTGTTTGAACATCGTGTAAACCCTTTGTAATGGCCATTGGTAACAGAAGAACTTCCTGACCACAGAAACCTAACCCCTCTACATAAGTAAAAGAACACATGCTTCTGGGGGTGTCTCTAAATGGCTGAAGAAATCCTGTCTGTCAGGGACTAAACACCACTCATTGATTGCACTACTGCCCCCACTACAACTGATGTCTTGGACTCACTGTGAACTCAGTAGCCAAATCAAGAGAGGTCGTGTTTATCTCTAGATCCTTGCCTTTCTGCAACAGTACTGCCACACCGCTCAATCTGGCTGAAAGATGTGTAGAACTCATAGAAGACATAATGAGTATCTCTGAAATTCTGCCCTTGCTGAAGGTTACTACATCTTTATTTAGTGACCTGAGATCGTTCAGCAGGTGCCCCTGCTTCTGTGCTGACACCAGACACGAGCATAATATTTACAACTCCTGCAATAGAGATATAAATAATAATAGCAATACTTCTTTGAATATCGCTGTCAGTAAGATTACAATATTTTTCCTCCTCAGTCTCCAGACAATCTTCAAAATAACGGCAAAATAACATCATGGCACAAGGAATGGTCTTTATTGCCAAACCAGGACTTTTTCATTTTACAACATAATTCCTACAAAGCACTCACTGCCACTCTAAAATAATGGTTTGGTTCCAATCACATGGAATCAATAGAGGTGGTCAAAAGGATTATGTTAAGTAAAGCTTAACAGGTCACACACTCCCCCACCCCTCTCAAAGAGACACAAACATGGTAAAGAGATACAGAGAGAGGGAACAATGCATGTATCATCATCATCATCATCCTCCTTGAATGCCTATTTTCCATGCTGGCATGAGTTGGGTGGTTTCAACAGGAAGCTGGAAAGCCAGAGGGCTGCACCAGGCTCCAGTCATCTATTTTGGAATGGTTTCTATGGCTGAATGCCCTTCCTAATGCCAACCACTTTACAGAGTGTACTAGGTGCTTTTTGTATGGTGTCAGCTTGGGTGCTTTTTACATGGCACCAGCAAGGTTGCTAAGTAGCTTGCAAGACAAGGACATCTCAGCGGGGAGAGGTCGACGATCCAACAGAAGTGGCCATATATATATATATATATATGTGTGTCTGTGTATACACACATGCATACATATGTGTATCATCATTGTTTAATGTCCGTTTTCCATGCTAGCATGGGTTGGACAGTTCGACTGGGGTCTGGGAAGCCAGGAGGCTGCACCTGGCTCCTATCTGATCTGGCAGTGTTTCTACAGCTGGATGCCCTTCCTAATGCCAACCACTCCGAGAGTGTATTGGGTGCTTTTTACGTGCCACCATCATGGGGAACCAGTCAGGTGGTGCAGCCACAACTACAATTTCCATTTGATTGTGGTTGGATTTGATTTTGACTTTACTTGACTCAATAGGTTTCCTCAAGCATGGCATGTCGCCCTACGATCCAAAGCTACTTTTTTCAGTGGGCTCGTTATGTGACACTGGTGGAGGCTACAGCTGTGTGTATATACATATATATATGCAGTCATAGAGTGACCAGTGGCTTCCCATCCATAAACGGCCGATCCCCTTGGACGCTTGTCAAACTCTAAAGCCAAAGACAAATATAATACTGTAACTCTGGGTGGCAGGAATCCATAACAATCAGTCAGTTGGTCGGTAACCAAAGAATAAACAATCTGGGTGAGGACAAGTTATCACCCTTAGACCAGTTTATCTGGACCAAAAGAGGGGGAACAGGAAATATCGCCCTTAGGCTGCTTTTAGTTTGTAAGGACCTTTCTGGATCTAATCAGAGAATAGGAAACCCCATGCTTGTAGAAAGTAGCATTTGAAATGGATACAGGGACTGTAACTCTCCTGGTAAGAATTCCATAATCCTAGTTTCAGGGAGTCTTTGGGGATCCTTACTCATTCAGCTATGCAAAGCTTGCAGCATCTGCTCCTGTTAATGTAGAATCCCGGCCACTCTGTGGTCCTCCACTTGATACCATACGGGGTCTCTTCCTGTGGTCCTCCACTTGATACCATACGGGGTCTCTTCCTCTTTGAGGCACCACACATGGCTGGCCAGGGGTTGGTGTGCAGTTAAAAAGTCTAACTCCTAACTGTATAGTTTCAGCAGTTCCACTGCATGACACCTTGGACAAGTTTTTTTTCAAGTAACACTCTTGGCCAACCAAGGCTTTGTGAATGGGTTTGCTAGGTGAAAGCTGAAATAAGAACTAGCAAGCAGGCAGGCATGTATGTGTGTGTGAGTGTGCTTGTGCCTCCCTTTTCACATTGAGGGATTGTTGTAAACAAGCAGCACAGCAGTCAGACAACTGGTGCTGGTCGTTTCCAGTGTTGTGTGAAAACATATCCAGGCATGGGAAACAATTGAGAATTAGTGATAGGAAGGGTGTCTGGCCACAGATAATCTGGATCAGTGAATTACATCCAACCTATGCAAGCATGGAAATTCAGATGTTAAAACAATCCTGATGAGTTACACACACACATCTCATTACAAGCCTATATTTATGCGTATGTATATTTATTTATATATGTTCATGCAAATATTTATGCTTATGTATTTAAATCTGTGTAACACACACAATCAGCACACCCTAATATATCCCCAAACAGTAAAACATACAGAGCTTCTCCTCCTAATAAAAACATTCTAACGAAAACTGTGACTAATTTTTTTTTTCAATTTCCTCCAATGTAAACTTTATTTAAAACTAAAATTAACGGATTACAAAATGAATTAATTGATAAGTTCCTCTTATTCCCCCTTTTGTTATCAACCAACTTGATACTGCCCTTCTTCTTTGGTAAACACTTCCTATTGTAAAGTGATGTAAATTAGCAATTAGCATGAACATTTTATATTAATTTGTTTCAAACATCAGTTTTAATAAAGACAAAGTTATTTCACCCTAGTCATCATTATTTTGGAAATCAATTCCAACAAAGAAGAGTATTTCAAGAAAATATAAAAGGTTTAAGAAACAATTCTTAACCACAGGCAAGAATGATAACAACCATTAAAAGAAATAAATATCTAGAATATACAAAATTCATGACCAATTTGTCAAAGTCATCTACAATAGTGCAGTCTTTTAGAAATAAATAGCAGAACACTTGGAACTACTTAGCAAAATGTAAGCCAGAATATAGCTCCAAGATTTTTGAAGAATTGAAGTACATCAATTCCAAATTCAATTCCATCCAACTTTAAAATAGTTTAAAACGACACCCAATGTTAGCATTGAATGAAGTAGAAATATTTTTATGACTGACACCCAACATCAAAGAACTGATATCCCTAGTGAAATATATATATATGTGTGTGTGTGTGTGTGTGTGTGTGTGTGTGTGTGTGTGTATATATATATATATTATATATATATATATATATATATATATGTGTGTGTGTGTGTGTGTGTGTATGTATATATATATATATATATATATATATGTGTGTGTGTGTGTGTATATATATATATATATATATATATATATATACATATTGTAAAACCTATATTTCCATATTAAATTTCAGCTATAGCATGATTATTGTATTTTCAAGGAAAAAAATGAATAAATAAAAAGTTAAAAGAATTCCAAAAATTGTTGGATTGTTTATTTTTTTCTTTTACCTTTTGTTTGTTTTTTTTCTTTTACCTTTTACACGGGTGGTAAATATTAAAGATTGAAATTCACTTAAGTTATTTGAGAAAATATGAAAATATTTTAAAAAACAATAAAAGGCATTTTGATCTATTTTCTGGATGATGAAATTATGAAAATGGAAGCTGATATTACAAAATAATAGAACAATGGATGGAATAAAGAAATAATGATGGGGAAGGAAGAGAAGGAGGATGGCAGCAATGGTGATGCTTAAATTTCGGTTTTCCTGTTTTTTTCTTTTTATTTAGAAACAGCTAAAAATGATAGCAATAACATAAATATATCAACTTTTTCAATGTGAATGGGGAAAAAAGAAAGAAGCAAAACGGAAAGCACCATGGAAATTTCATACTTGGAGGGAATCCCATCAACTTAAACATCTTTTTTCCAGGGAACATTTTTTCCTATACGCTCTTTCCTCGTTTCCTTTCCCATTCTGCCTATTTTCTGCATTTTCCCACACTTCTCAACCCTGGCTTACATTTAGATATGTGAATCAAACAGCAAACAACGATTTATTTATTGTTTTAGTTAGCTATTTCATTATTAGTGCAAATATAACAAACTTACTCCATTGAAAGTAACTCGAGGAATATATCAGCAAAGAGAAAACATAGAAAAGAATTAAGGCAGCGTTCAAACAACCCAACATAATTGAGTATTATTTTCATTTAACGGACTTTAATTTGGTATTTAGAATTTCATAAAATACAAAGAAAATCTTTTCATTTAAGGTATTCCGGGATATTTATACGTGCATATACATATAGATGGATAGATATACACTTGTGTGTGTGTGTGTGTGTGCGCTCGCACATCATGTTTTTATAGGGCACAGATTAGACAATTTGGCAGAATCCAACAAGTCTAAAGACTGCATCATGCCCCAGTGTCTTCTTTCACATGGTTTTCTATGGCTGGATGACTTTCCTAATGCCAGCCACTTTACCATATATTCTGGGTGCCTTTTTCTTTTTGTTTGTGCTAGCAGCCCTAGTGAGGTTACCATTTAGCTCACAAGTCAGGGTCCCCCACCCTTGACAGTGTTTGGCTTCAGTTGAATGGGGGTTGGCTTTATGCTAAAAGATAAGAAGTTAAAGTAATGCAGAAGGGGTCAGAACAGAAGAGATTTTTTTCCTGCTGTAGAACAGCTACAGGCTACTTTTGCAATAGAGAAGAGATGGTGGTAGTAAGTGGGGTGGACTTGAAAAGTGAGATAAAATAGTGGTGACAAGGTTTCAGGTTGGTATGTATGAAAGGTCAGTATATATGAAAGTTCTAGACAGGGAAATTCACAGGATGATCAACGTAAAAAGTGGAAGGAGAGGAACAAAATAAAGAATGAAGAAAGGATATCAAGCCAAATGGTTCCGGATAGTGAGAAAGAGGAGCAATAGCAGTGAAACTGCTGATGAAACATGCAGTTCTGCTTACATTTCATTAAAGCAGAAGAAATGCTATAGTTAGGTGGGTGATGGAAAGGTCAGTGATAGAGCAATGACAAGTGGTGCAAAGGGCTTGAAGAAATTGTACATGGAATGTGTGTGTGTGTGTGTGTGAGAGAGAGAGAAAGAGAGAGAGGAGAGAGGAGAGAGAGGAGAGAGAAACTTCTTTGATGAAGATATTTTATTCCTGACGAAGGGGCCATTGCCAGTTTGTTGTTTTAATGTGTTAATGGATTGTGGCAGTGGCTCTCGAAACGACCGTGGATTTCAATTCCTGCTTGCACCTTACGATGGACATTATTCTGGATTCCTTCTACTTTTAATAGTTTAACTATCTTTTGTTTTTTTTAATTTTTAGTCACTTTGCTATATATATATATATATATATATATATATATATATATAATATATATATATATATACATACATTCATATTTTCTTCATTTGCTTTCATTACCATCGTTCTGTTTTTATATGTGTAAATAGTAAGTATTGTTCAGAGACTGTTGGTTTGTAGTGGTTGTTGATGTTGATGTCCATGTCTTATTTGATGATTAAAATGCACAAGAAGGATAATTGACTTTGCATTCCATTGTTTAGAAACCCTTAAAAATCCAAAAATCTATAAAAAGCAAAGTGATGCCACTCTCGTTCTGATAACAGTTATTCACAGAAGTAACACTGCAAACACCTTCACAGCTAAAACAGATGCATCATACACTAAGACCACACTCAATAGCAACTGTTCGCACCAGAGTTCATACTCAAGGTTATACAGTGTATTACATAAATTTACAATGTCAAGACCAGTTTGAATATGCAAAAAGCAGATTTGGACTTGTAAACAAACCATTCACCATGTCTTGTCGTGTTTTCCACTGAGAAATTTTCTCCATGACAAAACATGGTGAGTGGCTTGTTTACAATTCCAAACATGCTTTTAGCATATTAGAACTGGTATTAACATTGCATTTTTCTCATCATTGCTTAACACACTCACCCTGTAATTTAATTACAATCAGCCATCAATTTGCACTTCCGGCAGACATATGTTGACTGGAAAAACATAAGAGATTGTCTCTCTCTGATCAGTTCAGATTTCTGTGACCGAAGAGGAGATAACTACTCTGAAAGACCAGCATCTCACAGTCTGCATAGGTGGCACTGCAAGCTGATTTGGGTGTATTAACACCACAATATCTACAGCAAGAAATTTTCTCCATGGCAAAACATGGTGAGTGGCTTGCTTACAAATCCAAACATGGTTTTAGCATATTAGAACTGGTGTTAACATTGTATTTTTACTTGTCACTGCTTAGCACGCTCACTGCATGATATAAATTTATTTTGCCATGCATATCAATGTGAAAACATCATCAGCAATATGTGTCTACAGGGTGGGGGAGTATTACACATGGGCTTTTGAAAGGAAATACACTATGATATTCTAAATAGTAAACACCACTGGATAATTAGGGGTGAGTATCATAGGAAGGCTATGAAAGTTATTTTGATTTGAAAAGCAAACCGTATTCTCACTAAGCAGACAATAAATAAGTAGAGTTTTTATAAAGAAGCTTTCGTAACACACATGCAATGCGAGCACACAGGGAAATTGTGTTGGTGTGGTAAATAATATTGTTGTACACATCAAAAGATCTGTGTGTGTGTTGGTGAGTATGAACACAAAGATATTTATCTTTCTCCATAAACTCTGCTTGCTCTATAGATGCCACATATCTATTGATTAAACAGAATTTGATTCAAACCAACACAGACTGTGCAAAGACGAGAAAGCAAAGCTACATCAGATCTGTATTTCACATTGGAATCAGAGGAATGAGTGGTGAAAGAAGAACAGAGATTGTTTTACAGAATTTCAAACATACAATAAAATACCGGATCCATAAAACTGAAAAACTGTTATTTTTTTAATAGTCAGGTTATAAGATGACATTTTTTTATATATATATTTTTTATATATATATTTTTTATATATTTTTATATAAATATTTTTTTTTATATATATTTGGAAAAAGTGCCACTCTTCATTTAAAGAGAGAGTGTGTGTGTGTGTGTGTGTGTAACATGACCGAGGATAAGGAATGGTTGCATATCTTGGATTGTGATTGGAGTAGATTTATGCAAAGGTCTGAGATGGCAAGGTAGAAGTTGATGAAGCAGAACAGTCTTTAGGATGCAGATATAAAATAATAATTTCATTATTACAAAATGTAATCAATAAAGTGATTTATAGCAGAAATGTATAACCTGCTTCAATAATTTATAATTTATTTTAAGCAACTTCCATAGCGTGAGAGAGAGAGAGAGAGAGACTGTGTTTGTGTGTGAAACACGTATATTGTGTGTGCAAAGCTGCTATTGTGTTAAAAAATGATTAGCTTTTGTGTTTTGGAGAATAGACTTTCATTGAAGGTAGCTTTTCCGAAACAAGTGACTTAAACAATAGAAATACAGAGAAAGAGACATTATTTGTGGTGGTTACAGGAATGGAGAAAATGATAGGATAATAAGCTTAGGTTTTTAGAATGCCAAGCTATTAATAAAACATTCTGGAGGCTTAGAAATCAGTGAATTCAATAAGTTCTCCAATAATAATTTTCTCTGTCTGTCTGTATGTGTGTGCACATACACGTGTGTGTGTGTGTGTGTGTGTGTGTGTGTAAGTGCATGTGCCCTTATCTTTTCCATTTCAATATCCATCTGATTGATCTATCAAGAAATAGAAAATAAGCACTTAGGTTTGAATTAAACTAACCCCACAAAAGCTATCAGAAGAATACGATTTTAAAATGCTATCAGTAATTCACGAGAAAGTTTTTTAGGACATCTTTTAAAGCTTATTGAAGGATTATTCCAAAAGAGAAAATCATAAATCATTTTTATACTTATATGTAGAGTAAATATCCACATAAAGACTAAACTCCATTTGTGGCATGCCGGCAATGTGAACTTGCAACCACAGATTTACTCGGTGACCAAATTAGTTCATCTAAATAATCAATCAGAAATTAGTAGACAATTACAAGTGGGTAACCAAAAGAAACCAGAATTTTGCAATATTACTTTATTCAGTAAGTTTTACATGTTTACATTTTTATTACCTTCAAAGTATTCTCCATTTCAAGCAATGGATCAGTCCAGACACATTTTCCACTATTTGAAACGGTCCTGGAACTCTTGTGAAGTGAGGCTTTTTAATGCCTCCATCGTTTTGTTCTTCACCTCTTACACATCTGCAAAACGTTTTCCTTTAAAGACTTTTTTTTATTTGGAGAAACAAAAATAAGTCGCATGGAGCAAGATCATGTGAATAGGGTGAGTGGGAAAGCAGGGTGATACCATTTTTGGTCAAAAACTGTCTCACACTCAGGGCAGGGTGCACTAGTGCATTGTGTCCTTCAAACACTTCAGAATTGCCAAGTAAAATGTCTGGTGAACAGTTTGACCAGGAGGAACAAATTTTGTGTGGACAACCGTCCAACCCATGCTAGCATGGAAAGCGGACGCTAAATGATGATGATGATGATGATGAATTCCTTTTGCATCAATGAAATAAATCCGCATTGTCTTGACATTGGATTTCACTTGACATGCGTTTTTGGAGCATGGTGACATTGAATGCTTCCACTGACTTGGTTGCTGCTTTGTTTCTGGGTCACAGCCACAGCGCCAGCTTTCGTCACCAGTGATGACCTTCAAAGAAAGGGTACAGATCATCTTCTAACTCTTCTTCCAGTTCACAACATGCATTCAGTCATGACAGCTTTTGATCTTCTGTGAGCAAAAGAGTCACAAATTTCGCTGCAACTCTTTTCATTCGCAATTCCTCGCCCAAAATTCGTTGGCAGGAGTTCCTGGACACACCAGTCATATCAACAAGTTTCTCAACTGTTTGGCAACGGTCCTCCAAGATCAGTTCATGAATTTCCATAATGTTTTCATTCATTTGGGAGGTTGACAGTTGCCCTGAACAAGGTTGGTCATCAAGCGCCAATGACCATTCCTAAATCGTGAAAACCACTCGTAAACATGCTTTGCTCATGGCAGCATCCTTGTAAGCTGTTTGAAGCATGACAACTGTTTCAGCCACCATTTTCCCCATCAAAAAATAGAATTTCACAGAAGCATGCTGTTTCTTCATTTCAGCCATTGCAAAAATCAACAAACGAAGGTGGGGGGGGGGGGGCACTGCAAAACGAAGACACACAAAATGGCAGTATGACTTCACCTGACAATGCAGGTTGGCATACTGATGCCTGAGGGCTGCATCAAGTGGCCTCTAGTGGTGGATGTCTGAACTACAACTGGCTTGCCCCACAGAAAACGCTTCTGATTATTTTAGGGTACCCCCTCATATATCAACATCATTGCACTTAGTGATGATACAAATGACCAGGAGTTAAAAGCTCTGGTTACTATGGTTTCGGCATCCCCACCCTCACAGTTAAATAGTTTACATAACTAACAGCCCCTTCCATACAACATTGCTGAAACCACCCCAGTCTACACAGTCTGGAATCAACAACAAAACTTCATTACTCTCCATGTCTTTTTCATACTGAAAACATGTAATAACCGAGATATTCACATCACAAATGTAAACACACAAATGTATAGATATACACCACAAACATTCACATAGAATACCACAGTCACTTCTATTCCACTTTCAAGTGCCATTTCCTGACAATTTTTATCTTGCCACTTAAATTTCTAATAGTCAAAGTATCTTGTTAATGGTAAGTGGAGAATATATATTTCCATTCTGCATTTATTACAGAATAAAATGATGTTTCATTGTATATCACATCTTTTCTATCTACAGTACATTTCATCTTCTGTTTGGGGTTAAATATCATCATCATCATCTTTACATCTATTTTTCTTTTCCATTCTTGCATGTGTCTTGCCGCTTTTTATTCTCTTCTGTCATCTCCTTCATACAGACTAGCAGTCACCACTTCTTCCTCATCCCTCATCAAGCTTGCTTCTCTTCAGCTTCCTTCCAAACTCTCTCTGCCATATACATCACACGTTGACCTTAGTGCCGCCGCCGCCTTCCCTCGGGCACATTACATCTGATTCCTATTAGACAAAGGGGTTCCCTCAGCTCATCTATGCTCTGTCATTAACACTTGTGCTTGTCCCTCTTTCATACTTTCAACCTATCCCAACACTTGGCAGAAGGCCACATCTCCCCCCACCCCCCACTTTAACCATGGGAGGTTTTCCCTTTCCCTTTCTTGTCTTTCAACCTCACTGTACACACTGTAAAGTGGTTAGTGTTAAGAAGGGCATCCAGCCATACAAACCATGCCAAAGCTAACAGTAGGGCACAGTGCAGCAGTGTGGCCTGCCAAATCCTGTCAAACCATCTGACCTATGCCAGCATGGAATTGATGATGATGATGATTAAGGATCCAGTGAAGCAGACTCATCTACTTTCTTTCCAGCCTTTTATACATCCTTGGTATTCAACATCCAAGTTCTATTACTTTACATCACGTTTTATACACAGAAACCAGGCAATTTGTCCTTCACTAAAACTTCCTTGTTTCTAGCAAATGAAATAGCTCCTTTTACCCACTTGCTCCCTGTTTTTACCAATTTAAGTCAGACTCAGTCAACTACTTCTAGAAATGCTTCTTCAAGGAATTGCTATCACATGAACATTTACTGTCGACCACTTTTATGGGTTTCATATAATGAATAAAGTGTAAAGTAGGACTTGAATAAAATGTAGTGTTGGACTAAAGAATAAAATATAATGTTGGACTAAAGAATAAAATATAATGTTGGACTAAAGGATATATAAAATTGATAAATGAATATACAGACAATTTTATTGAAGAATCATTAATTGTTGGAAGAAGTTTTCTAATTATGTTTGAGAACAAAGTGAAGAGTTTCACCTTTTTGGTGCCAACCCACCAAAGACCATTCCTGGTTCTCTGATACAAACTTCCTGTTTTAAAATGATCGAAATTAAAATTCTTCAGTCAAAATCCCAGGTTAATTTCATGTCTCAATCACCAGTTTAATAACAACAATCTTATTTTACTAAATTCATTGTTATTTTCAAAATTAATTGAAGCAAAAAGAGGAAATGCTACAACATGGAGGACGATTGAAAACTGGACAGTGGCCACACTCTCACTTAATAAATTTCTTAATAACTGGTCAACATATTACCCATGATTCAGCTTTTATGAATGAAATAACATTTGATACATTTGGCTATTTCTTCATTTGTGCCACAGATGATGCAATCTCACAGAAGCATCATTTCCTTTCTCATAAAAGAACATGTTTCTTATTATGATTTAGAAGAGTATTCAACTTCAACAGCTTCTATAACCATTATTGTTGATATTATGGATATTATTGATATTATTATTGATATTTTTAATTTACCTATTCTTTTCTAACGAATCCAATTAATTTTCTTTCTCACTTTCAAATATATCAAACTCAAATAGCTACTTCTCATGGCCAATTCTTTTAAAATGGCACCTATTCTGAAATGAGACACAAACTGGGGATTTAATTTAAATCATTTAATTTAAATCATTTAATTGAAACACATTATAACACTTAATAAAATGATTGAATGAATTCTGAAATATCAAAAATCGAATCTTCCTGTCTCTTTGCATGGTGTCTACAGAGATCCACCCCCTACAATGGACACTGGTCAATGTCAGTATTACCTCATAACCAACTGAGAAGATAAGACAAGTTGAAGAGAGGCAAACATCAAGATGGCAACGATTTCATTGTTTAGCTTCGTCAAGAACCTTATTAATAATATTAATTGAAGTGATACTTCTTTGCCTTCAAAATTTCTCTAATTGCAGGTTAGAAGAGTTAATATATCATTAATAAAACTGTAATTGTTTCAGTATTACAACTGAATAATTAAAACAATTATATCGATAATTTACATAAATCAAATTTTCTTTATTTTATTTAATTATAGGAATTTGGCAAACTAGGCTCACTTGGTTAATATATGTTTATATATAGACTTTTTATCAGAATCTTATGCAGGAATTGAAATTAAATGTGAGCATACGTGAAAAATGAGAGTTTGGTGGGAATCAAATCTACTTCTCCTTTGTCAGTACCATAATATGGCAGTGCTCCTCCCTCTTGCATACTTTGCATCTAATTCAAGGGCTTTGTATTTCTTTATACATCTTTCCTCATGTGCCAGTTTTCTCTCTTGCACATGACAACTGAATCCTCTAATATCTAGTTTTTCTCTCAGCTCAGATGTACTCTATCGCCCATACACACACATCATATACAAATTTGAAATGTATGTACATTTATAAACATGTCTCTAAGTCAACAAGGAGCCTTTATGTTTTCACTTGATCAGTTAGTAATACAAATCACACCCTACAATTTTTTTAAAAGGATATTTGGATAACGTATCTCAAGATATACTGTGACAATGAAAGTCAGGATAGCCATGGTTGGAATATTTTAACCATAAATCTATTTAATGAAGGTTCACTCACCTGTAGCTAATCAGAAAAAATAATAATAATGTTTGGCACAAGGTAAGCAATTTTGAGGGAAGGGGCTAGTTGATTACATCAACCCCCCAGGGCTCAAATGATACTTATTTGATTGACCCCAATTGGCCTCAATAGAATTTGAACTCAGAACATAAAGACAGATGAAATGCTGCTGCTAAGCATTTTGCCCAGCATGCTAACACTTCTGCCAGCTCATCATCACTTTAATAATAATAATAATAATAATAATACATCTATAAACATATCCAGATCTTTGGCTTGGAATTATTAACAACTTTTATGTTTTAAATGCAAAACATTAACTGTCAGTAAAATAAGATCTGAAAAGGCATTTTCAGATTCTTTTACCAGGAATATGGTACAAGCGAGTTCTAAATTCTTTTCTTTAGAGGCACAAAAGAGTTAATGATGATGTGTGTATGTAACATACAGTATTTGTGATTTTTACTCTCAAGTCAGTATTGAGTACATTACTATAAACTTATAAAATGCTTGTCTGAAAATTATACAAAAAAGAATAAATATTCCATATGAAAATCTGTTATTTGGCAGGTTTCGCTTCTGTTCAGTGCCATCTTGAGTCTCTTCTGGCTAATTTCCGACTCATTCATCTATATTGCTCTTTCATGTTTCAGACAATTTAAACATGAAAAACACAGCAAAGGTGATATTTTAATACATAATATTAATAATTAATAAAGATGGATCTCATAAAACATATTTTACTACAGCTATAAAAGATGGCTATGGGGAAAAATGATCAGGTTTTGCAATTATTTCACAGAAAAACTATCTTTGTATGCCATCAAAATATATAATGGTTCACTTAATATCTTGTGAATTAAATATTAATTGCTCTGCTACTCTCTAACAACATAATGGCGATTAAAACAAAAATGATCAGTTGTGGTGATATACTTTCGTTTGTATGCTGCCAACTGACATAAATGCTTACACTGGAATTTATCATCTGAACTCAAAGCACTCCATCAATTAGAAGCTGAATGAATGATATTTTTGTCAGAGGCTTCCAAACAAAGCTTTTAATTACCATATTTATTAGGATATCACAAGCACTTTTTCTAAAATTCAAACTTAAACATTAACATTATACATAAGAAATGTTTCCCATTTTTTAGTAAGTAATCATATTTGGAACAGCATGACTACAAGTTATGCACACACACACGCGTATGTATGTATATTGTCCAAGTTACTCAGTGTGCAAAGCAGAGCTTAACTTACTATAATAATGTTACCTTTTCTACATGATAGTGAGAATATATTAACCATTTACATAGCAACACATTCAGACTATTTTGATAATGAGACAAACACCATGTTTTAAAGTGATCTAGATTAAAACTAGCCATCAAAATCTCAAGTTAATTTGTATCTCCAAACACCAGCTTAATAAAGACAAACCTATCATAATAAATTCTTCATTATTTTCAACATGTATTGAAACCAAAACAATGTATTGCAACAGAATTATGATAGTAAAAGGGCTAAATGCACATTAAATTTCATACATGTACCATTTTGTAGATGGTCAAAGTTGATTCCTTTCTAACAAACAAAGAATACAAACCAAAAGCAAAGTGCAAACAGCTAGAGAAGGAAATGGACTTCGGTCAAAAATATTTCCTTCTTATTTTATTGGATAATTTTAACATCATATTAAGTATTATGCATAATTAAGATCTTTATAATTAAAAACCAAAAATTGCCCAATTCTGAGTATCTGATATTCAAATCAAAACAAAGATCTATAAACCATTTTAAAATATGCACAATAAAAACATAAGATTATATATATATATATATATATATATATACACACACACACACACACATACAATTTACTTTTCCATTAAAAAAAAAAGTATTCCATCTGGTGAGAGATAAATATTGTTTAATGTCCACAGTATATAGTTATGAGCTACTAACAGTTGCATATATAGAAGATATTATCTAGGCACGTTTTAAAACATGTCTCCAAGTAATCTTCAGGCTCTGGGAACATGGCCTATACAAGTTACAAATCAGGACAGAACAAGAGAAATCATGAGAAAAAATTAGATGAAGGTTGGTTCAAAAAGTGGAATGGTGAGAAAAACAGAAAAAGGAATTAGAGTCATCAGATGAGATGGTGTGGAATTAACAGAAGGAGGTCTAAAATCTGTGATTCAGCTGCTCAATTCATAGAAGGTAGTATTCTCCAATTCACCAAAACAAACTTGTCCTTATGTTTGCATTTGCTGGAAATCTCTGATCTGGAATTCAGCACTGTCGTGGAATTCTTAGATCTTAAAAAGGATATGCAACCTTTCAGCTACACATAACAGGCATTTTGTTGATCCATTAACATATGACACAGATTTTTCTATTATTTTCCACTTGATTGTATGTGATGTGGAGCAACTTCAAAAGCTGCCAATGCTAACCACCAATCTTCTTTCCAGCACATGGACAAAAGTAAAGCCACTAAATTGGCCAGCCAGACATGGGGTTTGAAAAACCAATTTCACACCACATACAGTAACATACTATTATCATACTTTTCTTTTTTCCTTTCTTTTCCTCTTTTTTTACATCATTCAACTTCTTGAACCTCGCATCCGTTCGTCCTTTCTCATGATTTCTCTTATTCTATTGTCCTGCTTTCTAACTTGTGTGCCCAGAACCTGAAGACACTGCACATACTATATAAGCCACAATAAGAAACAAAGTCTGTACAGTCGAACGGTTGCAGTTGCCAGTGGAATATTTGGTCAACATTCTTATCATTCATCATCATCATCATCATTATCAAAGTTAATTTCCAGAAGCGAGAGTAAAACATGAAACAGCGTTGGCTGAGATTGAATATTGTAAACGGATTTAGTGCAAAGTTGAATGTGTTGTTTATGATAAGATGTAGGAGTGATGTCTGGTGAAGGAAGAAGAAGATAAAACAAGCAACATCAAACCAGAAGAGATAATATTGGCTTGAATGATGACACTGAATGAAGTAGACATGTTTCGTTTAACAAATAGAAAGACTTTGAGAAAGAAGAGTGAAATAGCATGAATGGAAGAATAAGGTAGGAGAAAAGAAATTGGTGGGATGTCATTGGAATGTCAGGTTTTAATATTTCATAGGCACAAGGTGAGTTTATGGAAATCAATGAAACAAAAATTTATGGAGAGAGGGGCATGACTGGAAGGATAGGAAGTTTCCTCCCCAAGCCACATGGCTTCAGGGTATAGACCCAAGGGTGACACCTTGGGCATGTTGTCTTCTACTATAGCTCTGGGCCAGGCAAAGCCTTTTGAGTGAATTTAAGAAATAGAAACTTAAAGAAGCCTCATGTGTGTGTGTGTGTATCTCCTTGTTCTGACATCAACCGATAGTTATAAATGAGGATCACTATTGTACAAGTGGAATTGTTTCCAGTTTTCCACAAAAACATGTTCGATCAAAAAGTATTATCTTGCTTAGAAACAGGCAAGTATAATGCAACAGGAAGGACATCAGGCCAAAGAAAACTGGCCACAACAATTTCCGCTTGTCTCATGCAAACATACAAAAGTGGGCGTCAGAATGATGACAACAATGATGACAACAATGATGATACAATAGCGTTCTAGGAACAAACAAAACTATAAGAAATTAAGCAGGACAGTCGTTGGCAGAAAAGAGATGAGAATGTAGAGAATTAAACTGCAAGGTGTGATATCCTTCCATTATTGAACTGAAGATGTCCCAACAAATGTGAAACCAGTTCAACAACAGGGAATTGGATTGTCTTTTAAGGAATTTCACAAGGAAATAATTTCTTCAATGCTGTTTGCTAACTGCCATCCTCAAATTAAGACTCAAAAACCTTAATTCATTAAGAAAAAGGTTTCATACAAATTTAATAAAATTTTTCAAATAGACACTGGATAGAGGAACTAATTAAAATGTCATCAACCAACAGTTGATTAACCTGTTGGCATATATTTGCACAGAGAATATCTAATTAAAAAGTCGTAACATGTGACATAGATTGTTTTATTATTTTCTACTTGATTGTATGTGATGAGGAGCAACTTCAAAAGCTGCCAATGCAGCTTTTGAAAAGCCTTCCAGTTATGACCCTGTCATCGAATGTTAAAGCTCAACATACCAAACAACATTTAGATCCAATCCATAATGAAGATGGTGATGGTCATTATCATCATCCCAGCTAGGGATAAATAAAATTTCTACTGAATAAAGAATTTGCATTAAAATCAAAAATTGGAGTTTCTTGAAATTTAGCAAAATGAAGTCTCTTAATTTATCAAGAAATTATGTAAATTAGTATAAATTCTATAAGAACATTCATACATCGAATATTGCACCATATTATTGGTTAGTGGATAGCATTTGATAAAATAGATCAATGCTAACTTTCTATTTCTTGTGTTACCAGACATCAAAAGTGAAAAAACAGGTTCTTGTTACAGGAATAAAAATGGTAACAAACAGGAAAGTCGTATTCTTTAAACGTTTAGCATTCAGATTATTCTGTCAAATGTGATATTTATTTATTCATATTGTTTTGAATTAATCCTGCATTCAAGATTTCAATGATGTGAAACCTCGTATAGTTTTAGGACGACGTTAAAAGGTGGGTGTGAGGAGCTTTAAACACAAAACAGGGAGAATATTTGGGTTGGATGGGACCAGTTTAAATGCTGAAGGGTCAAAGAGCAAAACAAATATGGTGAGAGGAGTCTGTATTCGAAGTTTGGGGATTTCTAATAAATGTGATGATAGTGAAAATCACGGTGGTGATGCTTGTGGAATTTGAAATGAGAACATTAAAATAGACGAAACGCCACTAAAACATTTTTACCCAGTGTTCTAATGATTCTGCCAGCTGGCCACCTTAGCAAAAGAAATATTGAAAGATGGAATCTGATGGCAACTGGTGAAGAACTCAATAGTATTTTGGTTAATAAAGGAAGCCAAGTGTTAAGTGGGATAAAGTGATGAAAGTACAGGGAGTTGGAACAGGAGAAAATAGTGGGAATTTGGCCTATCATAATAATTGATAGAAAGCATTTAAGATTCAATGAAAAGCTGGGCAGTTATCCACTCATGGAAGGGTTACTGGACTAAATGTGAAACACTATAACAAAGAAACTATTATCACAGTTATTAGAGATAATTAATTAATTTAATTAATGTATTAATCTTTGTTTTGTCTGTCTCCATCAATCAAAAAACACAAGCTCAGACATTTTTTACAACAATTTCTGCTTCTGACCTTTGAATATTTTTTTATAACTCAACAGGAAAATTTATTCCAGAAATTATTGTTATGTTATACAATACTGTAAAAATCAATTAAATACTTAAATATACCTCATTAATTATTATTAAATAATTAGCATGAGTTATGTTTTGTTTTAGTGAAACTAGGAGCTAGCAGAGGATGATCTCTGCATCATGGCATTCATTTTGGCTGTCTGTCCTATGAGTTCAAACCCCACCAAAATCAACTACACTCTTTTCACCCTTTCAGGATCAATAGGGTACTCCTCCAGGATAAAGGTCTTTTTTTTTAGAAATCACTGGACTAAATGCCTTAGGTTGTCCTGTGTTCAATTCCCACCTACTGAGCTGATCCCCTGATCATGGGACCATTCCATCTAAACCACAAGTCAACCTACAGCACACTTTGATGTCTCTATCCAGCATTGCTGACTCATTTTAGCTGAAAAGAATAAAACATTCTGGAAGCATTGTCCCTATGAGTCTAGAAATACAAAAATGGCACCCACAATGCTTTCTTTTCTATATTGTGCCATTTGCACAAAACAACATTTCTTCCACAAAAACCACACCATTTTTTAATGTTGTCATATTGTCTTTCTTCCCTTAAAAGAAAATCTATGGAAAACAAGCCATTCAAAGATGTCTCACAAGAATGGAAGAAGAGAATCCTAGAAATGTATAAATTCCTTAAAAGATATAAATGAGGCATGGAAAGCAAAAGAAACACATATTGATTCCTAAATCATAGATTTCTTTCCTCTTTCAGCTTATATTCTTGCTATTTTGCATAAAAGGTAGGTTGCTTCTTTTATGGCCATCCAAAAACTTTGACAAAATTTGGTTTGGCATTTTCTGTTCAGATCTAAGACTGTTGAGCTCCATCTATAAGAAAATATTACAATGTAGGAAAGAATGTCACATTGCAGTTTGGAAAAATACTTCAACACAGACTTGTGCTTACCATAAATACTTCATTATCATTATAATCATCATCGTTAGTGTTATGTCCAATTTCTCATTGTTATTCAATTGGTTTTTAATTCAATGGTTTTCCACCCAATATTGATCCTGTATCACCTCAATAGATTCCAATGTTTATAAATCAAATTGCTTCTGCACGAGTTCCCTCATCAGACTTGAAACTGATAAAAGCAGATATCACATTTAGCTGTTGGCCAACAACGGACCCATTTCCTGGTTACTTGATCCTCTGGGAAATAACAACCAGCTTCCCCTCAGTTTGTACCCTACCATCTAACAAAAGGAGGGTCACATGAATAATATACTCTTAGATGCAGTTTACCATGGAAAAGATGAGAGGGTCACAACTGGAAGGCTTTTCATTATAGTCCTGCTCAAACAGAAGCAACATATTCAGTTTCCATATATTTAGAATTGATCTCATTCATTTTGATAATTCTCAGCTCGTTTATCACTAATCACTTTGTGCTGTGGATGATGAATATAATACCAACAATCAAAAGTTTGTGGGGGATTAATATAGCCCTGACATAGGTACAGGCTGCAGCTACCCATCAAGCCTGGCCAATTTTTATAGTTGTTACCTACCTCCCTTCCCTGCTCACTCCTCCATATACTCTTGCAAACGCCCACCCACCCAGTCTCCTCTCCCACCAATCATTCTTACTCACCTTCCACCATGAGGGAGACACCTTATCACCCCTATTTATCTCTTTGTAGCTCCCCCTGATCTTTCTCAGCCTCCCTTCTAAATGTGAGTAGCCATGTAGCTCATCTACAACAAGAACCTGCTCCTGCCCACTGTTCTTATACTTTAACCCCTCAACTCCAGGCATAAACCCAACCCGTTTCCACGGGGTCTGATGAACCTTCTGATGAACTCACCAGTGCTGGTGGCATGAAAAAAAAAGGCACTGGGTAGATGCTGTTGTTGGTGTCAGGAAGGGTATCCAGCCATAGAAACCATACCAAAGAAGACACTGGAGCTCAACGTGCTCCTTGGACCCATTGAATCCTGTGAAATCACCCAACCCAAATCAGAATGGAACATGGACATTAACAACTGATGAAGAGGTATCCCCCAAGGTGATGTGGACTAAGATTCTTTACCAATAAAAATGAATTCAATAAGAATGTTCTGTGGTTTCATTTTATTCGAGTTGCTTCAAGTAATTCCAAGATTATTACTCACTCAAAACATCCCTCACAGCAGCAGATAGAATTTCTCAACTCTGCACTCAGTCTCCATGTTTAACATTACAAACTTCCTACCATCAAAACCTTTTCATTAAAATAAAACTGTGGCATTCCTTAAACAGTTCTATTAACAAAATTTCTCAAAATCATTTATTAATCTTTAATCTACCCTAATTATGAAGGTTTTGTTTTAAAACTAAATATATAACTTCATTCTATAAAGGAAATGTGTCTACTAAACTATTTAGCTACAATAAATGAATGATGTCAGTGTATTTAATCCACAGCTAGAAAACTCCAGTCTTAGCAAACTAAATTTCTTCAACTGTTGCAGACATCTCATAAATAAAACTAAAAATAATTTAAACATCACGCATCTCCCTCTTTCTCTGCAGGTCTCCTAAAACAATTCAATAATTATTTTTTCAATTTTTAAAAATCAAATAGGGAAAAGAAAATAAGTTGATTAATATAAAGCATTACATTTCATATATGTCATAGGATTTTGTAATTAACCTCCTAAGAACGTAAAAACATCAAAAAAGAGGGTTAAAACTTCATAAGAGTAATAAAATTGATACAAACTTAATCTTTTAGGATTTGTATGAAATGAATAATAGAGATGCCTTTTAGTTTAAGTACAAACTACCACACTGCCATGGTAAAAGTTTAAAATCATTCAACATTATAGAATGTTTGTTAAACCATCAGAAATTTTTTTTTAAATCTTCAGAAATGCTCAATTTAAAAGTGTTCTGCAATATTTTTTGTTCATATTCAGCTATGGTGCCACACCAGTTAATTCAGCTATGGTGCCATACCAGTTAATTCAGCTATGGTGCCACACCAGTTAATTCAGCTATGGTGCCATACCAGTTAATTATTGATAATTCCTTTCAATTATTTTTTTTTTTTTACAGACATAAATGGAATGATTTAAGTGCAACAAAGATTCTAAACAATAAATCGTGAATTCAAGCTTGAAATCTTATTTTCAAGAGCGAATACAATAAAGCTATTACATCAACTTTCAATTAAAAGTTTAAAAACAAATTCATTAAAGCCAGTGACAGCAGCACAAAAACTCCTGACCCCTTACAATGAGCAGACTCCAAATGGCTAATGAATACAACAGGAAAAGGAAATTTCAGAGATAAGAATAACTTTCTACTTAAGTATATTGAACAGTGGTAACAATCCAAGTAAGTAGAGTAAAATATATTAAGAAACTAATATCATTTATGGATTAACACAAATAACTTTTAACATCTACAATATACCTTTTAATTTAATATCAGTTTATAATTAGCATGTCCTTTTAACAACAATTATTCTTTTAACTAATACAGGGTTTTAGTCCTGATTATAATAAGCTCAATAAGTTAATTAACAATTTTTAGCTCATAATACTTAAATTATTATACATTTTCTATTAATACTTGCTATTGAAGTTAACATGAGTAAAAGCAGCAGCAAAGTACAAAGAAAAGAGAGTTGGGGCAAGGATGCCACCCTGCTTGAAACCATTCTCTACAGGAATGGGTCCCGCCATGGCACCACCAACATTGACCCAAGCCTCCATCCCATCATGAAATGATTTAATTATAGATACAAAGTGATCCGGACATCCAAGTTTGCCAAGTATTTTCCATAGAAAGGCCCTATTTACAGTATCAAAGGCCTTAGTTAAATCAATGAATACCTGGACAAGATCCATATTCTGCTCATAGCACTTCTCCTGCATCTGTCTTGCTGTGAAAATTATATCCATTGTCCCTCTACCAGATCGGAAGCCACATTGAGATTCCATCCTTTCCAGGTGCCCTACCAAGATTCAATTTAATTATTGCTGTCATTACTTCATCTATTGAGGGCAAGGAGTCTAAGGAGCCAATGATAGGTCTTTGTTTCATAGTATTAATCACTGTTTCATCCACAACTGACTCATGGTTTAGGAGTTCAGAAAAATGTTCGATCCAGCGACCTGTGATTTCTGTTGATTTAGTAAACAGAGTGGAAGACTCCTTGGAAAGCAAAGGAGCTGATGTGGAGCTCTTAGGTCCATAAGCTCGCTTCATAAGATGGTAAAGCTTCTTGCTGTCATTTGCATCAGCAGTAGCCTGAGCATCACGAGCAAGATCCTCCCACCAAGTGTTCTGCATCTTCCTGAGAGATCGCTGCAGTAATGATTTTACACTGTTATAGTGGGCAAGTGCTAGACTTCGCTGCACAGTAGACAGTTCTCTGGGCAGCAACACATTGTGGGCATGGCGCTTTACCACTAATAGTCGCTGAATTTCAGCATCATTCTCATCAAACCAGTCTCTGTGTCTGGCAGTAACATACCCCAGTGTTTCGGCTGCACATTGAACAACCTGGTCTCGAAAATCTTCCCATGCTGCAGTAGTTTCAATGCTGGACAAGCGAGTCTGAAGCTCTTTCCTAACCACATCATATACCTTGTGGACATTTAGACGGCGAGGAATGCTGGCTGGTCCTCTTCTCTCTTTCGCCCTAATCACCATTCGGAACTTTGCTCGCACCAGACTGTGGTCTGTCCAGCATTCTGATCCATGCAAGGACTTGACATTACAAATGTCATAAATGTCGCACTTGTGGATGATGATATAATCCAGCAAGTGCCAAACTTTGGACCTTGGATGCATCCATGTTGTGGTGTGATCACCTTTGTGCACAAAATGAGTACTTGCAATGTAAAGTCCATGTTCTTCGCAAAGCTCCAGTAGCATGAGACCATTGCTATTCATTTTCCCTACTCCAAAACGTCCTAGAGAGTTCCATGTTTGCCAGTCTGTTCCAACTCTGGCATTAAAATCCCCTAGTAGAATGACTTTATCAGAATTGGGGGTTTTTCTAAGTATGGCTCTCAGCAGGGTATAAAAGATTGTTTTATCTTCATCACAGCTAGTCAAAGTAGGTACATAGGCACTTATTAGAGTAGCAAACCGCTTACCTTTCAAGTGCAACCGTAGGGTCATTATACGTTCATTTATAGGAACAGGGAGCTCTTCCAACTTCTTAAGGATATCAGATCGGACTGCAAAACCAACACCAGCCTTTCTGTGCTCCTCCTTCTGCCTTCCTTTCCAAGAAAAGTGTATCTACCTCCTACTTCTTCAAGCTGACCATCACCTTCTATACGAGTGCAGCTATATCAATTTTATAATGGTTCAGCTCACGAGCAACAAGTGCAGTGCGTCTTTCAGGCCTGCAATCATTCCTGTTGTCCAACAGAGTGCGCACATTCCAACATAAAATGTTTAAGTTCCATCCAGATTTTATAGATAAAGGACTCATTGTTTTTCGAGCACAGGGTGGACATCCGTCAGTTGCGCTAAACTGACCAGATATGGAAAGACTGGCAATTTTTGGTTCACCTTTTCTAGAACCTCCCCGGTCTCCAGGTGAGCAGTGCCCTCTCCAAATGGAGCTGCTCAGACACCCATGCAGCAACTGAATCTTACTGCTGTCTTGGGCAACAAGGAGTCGACTTTAATATCTAGCATGGGCCGCCTACGTGCAGGTCGCTGATTACATGCTTCCAACCCGTCAGGTCTGCATGCTTCACCACCTTCCCATCGCTGCAGGACTTCCGAATAAAAAAAAAAATTAAAATATATACTAAAAATAAGATACATATATATATAAAAAAAAAAAAAGAGGAGGTCGGCAATGCCTGTGCAGAGTTTTAGGTCCAATAAGGATTGCACAACACCTCATAGACCCTCTCCACTTTATTGACATTATCCAGAGACAAGCTGGAGCAAGATGTCTGGTGCCAATATGAGTCGAAGGCTCAGGGATGTGGGAGCGCCGTGATCTCTATCACAAACTAAAGATCCCCAAAATGTTCAATGCTATTCCCTGCATAACTGGTTTTATATCAGAGTGACCTTCTAGAGACATGCTTTAACAAAAGCTAAGGGGCACCTCACTCCCAGTGGTTTTTCAGCACGCCAGACACCACTCTAGAATTTCTGCGTACCCGTGCTAACATTTATTGGATGGCTGTTGACTCTCAAGAGGTCCTCCACCCTTTGATGGGTTTTGTTTTTCATCCCGCAAGGTGTCCAATAAACACCCTCCTCACTAAGCAAGCTTGGTGGAGTTGCCGGTTTAGTCGCCGACGACCCGACCATGCAACAGGTTGTACTGGGTTACATGTTACCAGTAGCACTCAAAAGTGACCTGACACATATATACATATATATATATATATATACATGTATATATATATATATATATATATATATACAAACATGTATATATATATATACATACATAGTAAAACTAATAGAAATTAAACTATTAACATATATACAAACGTGTATATATATATATGCATAGTGAAACTATTAAAAGTGAAACTATTATATATCACATCACAACAGAGATGTTAGTGTTTCACTTTTGACACGTGATACCAAAGCAGTTTAAGAGATTGCTCCGGGCTCACATTAGGCAAGAAATTGAAAAGTATTTCGGTGCATGACACTCCATTGACCCTAAGTAAGGCATGTGCAAAATTTGAATGAAATCAGTTTGGTAGTTCTCAAGTTTTAGTGAGGCACACATACATACAGACAGACACACACACATCCTCAGTTTTATATATGTAGATGTGTGTGTGTGTGTATGTATTATATAAACTAGTGATTGTTTCGTTGGAATCAGGAAATATTTAACCAATGATGCTTTTGTTCAAACAATTCAGGATATAAAATAAAAGAAATGCAGAAATGTCTGTTTGGCAATGGTTTGGTCTTTGATCTTAGCTGAAGCCATTCTTTGAACCAGTCTCCCGATTCCTCTGCTTTTTGCCGTTCACTCTTTTGGTGTCCTCTTCCTGAGTCCAATGGCAGCCAAGTAGGACATCATATATTAGTTACAAACCATTATTATATATTATCTACCTTATATATTTAACTACAAACCATTAAGCAAAATTTATATTTGCATATTATTTCGTGTCCAAATAAATTTTGTGTTTTTTATGAGTACAATACTAGTGTGTGTGTGTGTGTTTGTGTGTGTGTGTGTGTAGGACATCAGTTATCAACAAAGCTCTGAGGAATGACTACAATGGGATAATAGTGAACATTTCTGGTGTGCATGTGTGTGTGTGTATATAATTTTATGAATGTTGACTATAGTTACATTATTGCCATTTTTCTGAGTGTCATGATCAATAGTTTTCATATTACAGCATGATTTTAACAGCTGTATTCCTGATAATGTTGTGAGGGGAAAGTGTGCTTTGTACTTCTAGTGTCTCATTACACATACCTATATTTATGTGCATTCAGTCAGTCAGTTTGTCTTCATTTTGCTGTTATAATGACAATATAGAACTATGTCTATTATATGCAATGGATATGAGAAATATTTCTTTATTATTCAAATTTGATTGCTGAGTTAGAATATGCTATTTCTCAGCAATGCAGGGTTGATATTAATATGTTTATGTAGAATGGAGTGAGTTTGGCTGTTGGCCTTTCAATATTTAAGTGGTCCACATGTAGGTACTTTAGTTTCTGTACAAATCTTTATAAATATATCATATTATATATACATGCATATATATATATATATATATACATATATATACATACATGCAAACATACATATATATATATATAAAGTTAATCCAAATATGAAAACACAAAGAGAAAACACAACGCGAGGACGTGGAACAAGTATATTATTATTAGATGCTCAGGAAAGAAGGAAAGAAGGAGGGTTTAACGTTTTGAGCGGAGCTCTTCGTCAGAAACATAGGAAAAGGAAAGATCCAAAGAAGGGAAGACGGAGGAAAAAAAAAATCGACAACGGTACACACGCGGTATATATATATACATAGTAAAAATAATAGAAATGAAACTATTATATATCACATCATGTACGTGTGTGTGTGTGTGTATATATATATATATATATATATATATATATATATATATACATATGTATGTAGGCAATCAGCTATCAACAAACCCTGGGAAGAGAAGAAATTTGGGAGGCACTCAAGGACCTGCAAGGCAAATGTTGGCATTGGGAAGACGGCAAAAACTGGTGGTTTGCTCACCCAAGAACCCACAAAAACTACAGGGGCCTTAAGGAGAAAAACTTCCCTGAGGAAAGACAACAATTGTCTCCAAAGAAAAAAATATACAAAAGAAGTGTGCTCTTCAGAGGTTATGCACAAGGCAGCAGCTGAGCAAGAGTATTTTTGTACATGGCACAGAAGATTGTGCAGCAGCTGACCTGGCTACACCAAGCGCAAACAAGGAGCCTTGCCCACCACTGCGTAAGACCACCAAAGTCAACAGACACGGGATGGCCTCCACTAACGCCTGCACAGTCGTCACACCTATACTTTTACTAAATATTGGGGGCCTGTTGCATCATAACAAGAGCAAAATTTCTTTCCTGAGAGACCTTGCTGCATGCAATCAAGCCCTATGCATAGCACTTGTGGAAACTCACCTCAGCCCAAATATAGAGGATACAGAAGTACATGTACCAAAAGATGCCATACTGCGAACAGACAGAAGGGAAAAGAGCCATGGTGGAGTTGCTGTATACATCCGTGACGACCTCACACCCCAGGTCTTACTGTCATACTCAAATTCGGTATGTGACACTCTAATTGTATACATAAGACAACATAATATAGTCATTTGCAATACATTTTGCCCACCAGATGCTCCAAACCACATAGGCAAGTTTGGAGATTGCCTCACAAGAATTAAAGAAATCCTCATGAATCAGGAACACCACGTGAGAATATTTCTTATGGGTGATTTCAATTTCCCCAACGTCAAATGGCCCAAAGGCCTCATGCTCTCAGGAATGACTCATTGCAAACAAGCACCAAGTGTTACCATGTACATATTTTGTCTTGGTATAAATGAAGGGCTACAGCAAATATTCTGTTTAATACCACAGATTTGCTTGTCTTTAACCAGTTGAGCATGTCCCTTAGTGGCTGATGATATGTGCACCTCTGATCATGAGCAGAAGTAGTAGGGGAGCATCACAGCCATGTGCTGAGAGGAATTCTTTGGGGTTTGAATAATTCACCCCTGGGTGTTTCATTCATCATCCTTATAAAAACCTTATTCATCATATTTAAACACATCTTAAACAAATCTTTTGAGCAGGATGGGCTACTTGACCTAAAGAAAATTCTAACTGGGCCCCACCGACAAGGTCATGCACTGTGTATGGGATCACCATGTCGTGCACATATGGTTGTGATGCATGTGCCTGATGTACCCTTATCAAACAGGTAGTCATGATGGGTATACTGGCTTAGTATATTTGAACCCCAGTGTCACTTTGATGGCATGTGCTGCTCTCTCACTCAATAATAATACAGAAGACAGGAGAAGGATAAAAGGGAGATAAGATGTGGGTGGATAGACAAATGTAGTGTGCAAGAAAAGAGACATATAGTGATATGAGCAAGTCAACAGAAAGTGATTCAGTGGAGAGGGAGGAGAGATAAGTTAGTAGTATAGAAGGGGATGGGGTGATCAATGTAAAATGTAAATGGAGAGGAACAATGTAAAGAATGAAGGATGGATGTCAACTGAAGTGGCTTTGGGTAATGAGAAAGATAACAGAGAAAGGATAAAATATGTAGTCTTATATATTATACTGATAAGGATTAGATACGATTTATTGAGACAGTATTCTACAGCCTGATGCTCTTCATGCTGCCAACCCTAGCTTTTCATATAAACTATTTGAATTCACTGGCCACAAAACTCTGAGAAATATTGTTTACATGAGACGGAAATCAGAAACCAGGAATCAAACAGTGGCAGTAATTAAGACACAAACACACAAAAACATGCACACACATACGTGTGTGTGCACGTGTATGAATATATATATATGCATATACATATCTTTATATCCAAACTGACGTGGATACACTTTGAGAGCATCATACGACTGTGGTGGACAGGAAGCTGGATAGATTCATACACAGATCTCTGCACAGCTTCTTAGCTCCTTGCTACTGCCACCTTTCCAGTCCTTCCAAGCCTATTTCTTTGCTCTCACAGCCCTCTCAACTACACTGTTCCACCACCTCATCACCCTTGGTCTGGTTTGTACCTTGTACCAACCACAAATTTGGTCTGTTCCTCTCAGCAAGTTGTCTCAGAGGAACTTCCAGTTATCCTCTATACTGCAAGCCTCCTCCTCCTCCTCCTCATTAAATGCTTCAGCTTGGACGTCTCTAAATCTCTGCCTATTCAGAGGATTCTCAAGCTTCCAGATCCTTCTTTTCCAAACTGACTTGCTTCTTGGAATCCTCTGTGCTTGTAGTCTGAAATCACTAACGAATAATCTATACTGAGGGATACACTCTTCACAAGGAAGGACTTTGTATTTAACCACGAATCCCACTTTCTGGTGAGAATGTAGTTAAACTGGCTAACATGGTCACTGGATTTATAGGTTATCAGGTGACTGGCTGGTTTCCTGAAGTTGATGTTGCAGAGCATTAAGTCATTTGCATCACAGAACTCTAGCAGCCTTGTTGCCTCCTCATTTCAGGAACCAGTTCCATAGGCTCCATGGATACCATGGAAGATACCTGGCTGCTACCCAACATGTCCAATGAAATCACCAGCCACGAAGATAAGATTACTGTCATTTGCTTTTGAATTATCCTGCAGAAGGATGCCATAAAAGTGGTCCTTCTGTTCATTTGGTAAACCTGGTTGGGTGCATAGGCAGAGATGATTGTTGCTGTGCAACTCTGCAAAACTAGTCTAAGCTTGAGTACCTTATCACATACTCTGACTACTTCAATCACCTTATTGACCCATTTTTCTGCTAGCCATATGGCTACACCTCCTAATCCATTCACTGAAGAGTTTATACCTATGCCTCTTGCCTGTGAGGAATCCGGCTGAGGATCCCTGACACTTCTTGAATGCAACATACATCAACACGTCTCCATTCAAGCATCTCAACAGTCTCACCAGACCTACCTTTCAATGTGCTGACGCTGACAGTGCTGCCAACTCTGAGGGAACATGAGGTGGGGAAACTGCAGCTTTTGGCATCTGTAAAGATACACACACACACACACACACACACACACGCATGCATGCATTATGTATGTGTATAAATATACAATCATACATTGTGTGTGCGTTTATGTACATTTATAATCACGCATCAAGCAAGATCAGTGTCACAAAACCTTCGCCCTACACATCAAGTGGACTGACTGAGTCATCCCCAACAATGAAGTTCTGGCTCATACGCAGACAGCCGGACCCCTCGTCCTGTTGCCTCTTTTGGCTACAACAATGCCTCTGCTGGCTGGTCCACATACATCCCATATGAGAAGGGAGAATCCTGAAAAAAACTGCTCTATGGGGAACTGGCCTCTGTCAAGAAAACACAAGAGCAACACCCCATCTTGATATGAAGACTCTTTCTATCACCATTGAAAGGTGAAGTTCAATGCAGATAACCACTTGCACAAAAACTAGAAAAAGGCAAGGTTTTTTGAAAGACAAGATAAAAGGTTGCTGATGAAGAAAAGCAAAGTTTATGGAGAAGTAACATCTGGACAAGATTGGAAGGCAGAGCCTTCAAATGCAATCACCATCACTAGGACCACCATGCATTTGCAGTGCTCTACAATCACAACAGACACACCCTGCTCTGTAAACGAAACTGAAGCAAGATGTTCCAGTGCAGAACTATAGTCCACTTCCAGATATATATATAAATTCATATATATATATATATATATATATATATACCTACACACATTTATATACATATATAAATATATATTAACTCATTCATTTTACCATGCTAGCATAAGCTAGATAAATATAGTATTGAAGCAATGTTTTACAGCCAGATGCCCTTTCTATTGCTAACCCTTACTTGCTTTCCAAGGAAAGGGTCTCCTACTTCACATGTCCTCAAATGTACAAAACTAGCAGAGAAAGTGTTGGCAGGGAAAATGGTAACAACATCACTGTTTGTAGCTCACAAATTTCAAGAGTACATTTGTAAACAAATACCAGACATACACACGTGTACATGCACGGCCACACATAAATTTATATATCATCATCATCATCATCGTTTAACGTCCGTTTTCCGCGCTAGCACGGGTTGGACAGTTGGACGGTTCCACCGGGGTCTGGGAAGCCAGGAGGCTGCACCAGGCTCCAGTCTGATCTGGCAGTGTTTCTACAGCTGGATGCCCTTCCTAACGCCAACCACTCTGCGAGTGTAGTGGGTGCTTTTTACGTGCCACCAGGGTCTGGCAGCAGCCACAATTGGTTGGTGCTTTTAACGTGCCACCAGCACGGAAGCCAGTCAAGGCGGCGCTGTCATCAGCCACGTTCGGATGGTGCTTTTTATGTGCCTATATACATATATATATGTGTGTGTGTGTGTGTGTGTATGCCTATGCAATGTATACATAGTAAGGGTAAACATTTTTACAAAGGTGCAGGCTGCAAGTAGGTTAGCAAAATTCTGTTTCTATAAGCTGACAACATCAAACGTGTAGACATAAACATGAAAGTATGAGGAGGGAGATGCTACGCTCAAGTCGGGGGGGGGGGACAGGAAAACCATTAATTAATTTAAATGTGTTTGAACCGACAATTTGAGAAAACTGTTTTGAAGGATGAATTCATTCAACAAAGTCGAGAAGAGTCAAAGATACGATTGAAGGGAGGTAATTCAGTTGTCTATTTCAGGTGGTTTGATAAAATAATAAATGAAACAGTTTTTAAAGGAGAAGAAATAGGGATTTCTTAAAATTAAATCAATGGTTAATTAGTGCACTGATTTATATTAGTATTTATTTATTAGCGGTTAATTAGGAGTCTGGCAAGAATAATTATTTAATTAACGATTACATCATTTCCCTGTGTAAAATTTCATTTATCAATTTATAGAATCTAATTTCATTTGGTTTATTAATCTTTTATTCATCTTTTGTCGTTTTTCTTTTACACAGTCTTAAATGGAATGTGACTTTATTTTCACCTGAGCATAAAACATCTGTCCAAACCAAAGTACATCAAATAAACCAATTATTTATTGAAGGCAACACAAATGTCCAGATTATTTCATTGATTCACTCAGTTTCCATTCATTTCTTCTTCTTCTTCCTTCTTAATCTGCTTCAAAGTCTTACAGAGTGGAACAACCAGTTTTATAACACAAATTCCTTTTTAACTAAAATTTATCTTATGACATTTAAAATGAATTTCACTGCTTTGTTTTACTAAATGGCTCATCTACGATGTCGCTGCTTCCGCTTCAATATGCAGTCTCAAATCAAGGTACTTGACAGACAAATACATCTAAATTCCTTAAACTGGCTTAGATTAGATTTCCTTATATTCTTTTATGTTATAAACATTAACCATTCCTGTATTTCTTGGATCCTTTTAAATCTGTAAACTTTTCCAAAACTCTTCTCAGTTTACAGAATTCACATCACTTTACACTTTAGTATGCTTTTTATACCAACTTCATATCACCTTTATCTCAACTGACTATTTTACCTACCTGTAATTAAGCCTTCCCAGTACTAAATGACTACCCACAAATGACGTGTAGGACGATTTTTGAGAAAATTATTTTCTCTTGTAGATTTTTAGTATTCAATTAATTCAAGGGAGATTAGTTAATATTTTCTTCTCATTTATATATGAACTTTAGTTTAACTCATTAACTTTAATTTAGTTTAGCTCATTAATTATTAGCCAACTCTCTAAAACCAAGAGAATACCCTCCATCAGGCATTTGCCATATTCTGAACGCCTTACTTCCCTGGGTATGGATACATTGAAACTCCGACGTCTGGCAGCTGACTTGGCAGACACCCATAAAATTATTAACCATCTTACAAACAATAACTCTGAGCACCTTTTCAAACTCCACCTGTCTAACACCCGTGGACATATTTACAAAGTCAGAAAACAGCACAGCTCCCATGACTTTCGGAAACATTTTTTCATGCTAAGAGTTGCTGAAGCATGGAACAGACTGCCGGCATCAGTTGTTAGTTGTCGGAGCACTGCATCCTTCAAAACTTCCATGCTTCCTGAGATTCACCAACACTACACCTGATTTTCTCCCCTCCATACACACACAAGCATGCATCTGACTCATACATTGTTCGCTTTCCAGACATTTGTACATTACTGCATATGCTTTATATGCACTTTTGACAAGTTGTGGTGCACCTGAGCACTGTATACAATAATTTCATTATTATTATTATTTTAAACTACATAAAAACCAATTCATAATCTGATTAAATCTTTAAAGTACATTATTATCTAATCCACTAATTAACTAATTACATAATTTATCTGTTAATTACTTCTTTCATAAGTAATAAATGGTATTTATTATTTGTCTGACACATATTTGGCTAAATGCCTTCAATGACCTCAATCGAAATTCCATTCTGTTCTTTTATGTCGTTAACGAGGCAGCAACCTAATTAGCTCCCTTTAATCACAAATTCAATTAAATGCCACCTTGTGAATTTTTCCTATGAAAATAAAATCTCTTTCAAATTATTCGTTCATGAATACAGTAGTGTTTGAATAATTAACTCAGAAAGGTCGACTTGATTAGTCAGTATCCTACTGGCCACTCAGTTTGTTGTGCCAGCAGGGGTGAGGTTGCTTACAACTTGTAAAATAAAGGGTTTAAAGAGACGACTATAAATAGAGAAGAGGGGATACAATGATTGTAAACGGAGTGATTAAAGAGAGAGTAAAGTATGATGAGAGGAAGAGATTTATAGTTGTGAGAAGAGGGTGGTGGTGGCAGAAGAGTAACAGAGTAGTCATTACCAAGGGAGGGGCATGGTCGGAGAAAGGGAGAAGGAAGGTATTAGCGTAAAGGATAATGAGAAAGGAAGGCCAGAGTGATGAAGGTGATGAAGTGAATCCATAAGAGCAAGTATAGACAGGTGTGAAAGACAGGTGAAAATGGGGGAATTGATGAGGGTAAGGGGAAAAAAAACCAAAGAAAGTCACTGAAGGAAAGAGAGATGTGGGAGGTTGTGAAGGGTAAGTTAGATGAGGAGAAAGAGAGAGTGGGAGGGGGAGATAAGAGGATGTTGAGAAGATAGAGAAACAAAGGGGAAGAGCACAACGAGAGAAAACAAAGCAGTGAGTATGCACTATATATATATATATATATATATATATATATATAAATAAATGGAGTTAAACACAGGTGTTATTCAAATACTTTTACTTCCAGCACATGTTTCGAAGATATCACTGCTATTATTCCAAAGGAATAAATGGTGTAAAACAATGTAATCTTCTCTTCAGGGAAACCTGAAGTTTCTACCTTTAAAAACAAGGAGTTACAACCTCTTTACTTGTGTGATTTTTTGCTACCCTGGTAACTACTTATCTATTTTTTCTGTGTTAATTGTTAAGGGAAAAATACACTCATCTATTTATATATATATATATATATATTATATAGTGAATCCAAACAAAGAAGAACAAACAAGAAAAAGCAATAATGCAAGGACGTGGTACAAGTACTGTATTATCAGATGCTCAGCAAAGGAAAGAAAGAGGATTTTATGTTTTGGGCAAAAGCTCTTCTTCAGAAATAGAGGCAAGTCCAAAGGAAGGGAAGACAGAGGAAGAAAATCGCCAACAATACACACATGGTTGTATATATATATATATATATATATACATATAAGGATGTAGGTAGAAACCCCATAACATGTACCTGGTGTAAGTTAAAGATGCACAAGAGGAGCAGCAATATATCAGAGGAAGGTTAATGGGGAAAATAGATTTTGAGTGTGGAAGATGCACAGGTACAATTAACACTAAAAATGTACAGGAAATAGACTCCATCAAATATCAGCAGGGAAATCTTGAAGTAGTTGATAGCATCTGTTACCTAGGTGACCAAGTGAGTAGTGGAGGTGGATGCTCTGAGAGTATAGCTGCTAGAATAAGAATAGGTTGGGCAAAGATCAGAGAGCTCTTACATCTGCTGGGTAACAAAGGGCCTCTCTCTCTCAGAGTGAAAGACAGATTGTATGATGCCTGTATGTGAACAGCCATGCTACATGGCAGTGAAACACAGGCTGTGACCACCAAGGATATGTGTAAGCTCGTAAGAGATGAAGCTAGTATGCTTCACATGATGTGTAATGTTGGTGTTTAACCAACAGAGTGTAAGCGTTCCTAGTAGGAAAGCTGGGATGCATATGGATAAGGACAGCTGTGTGAAGAAGTGCTGCATTCTAATGGTGGGAGGAACCTGTAAAAGAGGTGGACCCAGGAAGACAAGACAAGGTGGTGAAGCATGATCTTCAAATGTCGGGCCTCACTGAGGCAATGACAAGTGACTGAGATCTTTGGTGATATGCCATGCTTGAGAAGAGCCATCAAGCCAAGTGAGATTGTAGCTGTGACCAATGCCAGTGTCACTTAACTGGCACATAAAAAGCACCCTTCAAACGACGGGTTACATGTTGTGCTTGAGAAGACCCGTCAAGCCATGACCAATGCCAGTGCCATCTGACTGACACCCATGCCGGTGGCACACAAAAAGCATTGCTTGAGCGTAACTGGCTCCCTGTGCCGGTGGCACACAAAAAGCATTGCTTGAGCGTAACTGGCTCCCTGTGCCGGTGGCACACAAAAAGCATTGCTTGAGCGTAACTGTTACCTGTGCCGGTGGCACACAAAAAGCATTGCTTGAGCGTAACTGGCTCCCTGTGCCGGTGGCACGTAAAAAGCAACCACTACACATTCTTGGAGTGGTTGGTCTTAAGGAGGGCATCCAACCATAGAAACCTTGCCAAATCAGATTGGAACCTGGTGCAGCTCCCCAGCTTACTAGTTTTCAGTCAAACCGTCCAACCCATGCCATCATGGAAAGCAGACATTAAACAATGATGATGATGATGATGTGTGTGTATGTGTGTGTGTGTATGTGTGTGTGTGTGTATGTGTGTGTGTGTAACTTGCTTCTTTCAGTTTCTGTCTACCAAATCCACTCACAAAGGCTTTGGTTGGCCTGGGGCCATAGTAGAAAACACTAGTCCAAAGTGCAGTGAGACTGAACCCAAACCAAGCAGACTTCTTACTACACAGCCACGCCTGTAAAAATACATATATATAAATATATGTATCGTATATCTTCATCATTTTTCTATCCTGGCATGGGTTGGACAGTCTGGAAGGAGCTGGTAAGGCCCGAGGCCACACCAGGCCCCATTGTCTGTTCTGGCAGGGTTTTTATGGCTGGATGCCCTTCTTACTGCTAATCACAGATGTATGACTGCTACTGTTATGTTTAGAGTTCCGTGTAGATTATCCTAATCCAGTCTGCTTCAAGTAATCCTTTAAAGCATTCCTGGTTATGAAATGCAGAGCAAATGCAGGAGAGATTATGATATAGATTAGTTCTTAGTAACTTAATGCAAATGAGTCTCTCCTGATGATCTGTTCTCGTTAAGCATTCAATTCACTTGGAACATCATCGAATACAGGATTTCAAGCAACCATAATGGTGAAACATACATAAGAACTAATAATATAAGTGAAGAAAAAATATGGTTGAACAAAGTGCAGACAGAATTAGTTGATGTGAAAGGAACTGTTGTAGTGACGACTACAGGAGAGACAAAACAAGATGTCTGTAAGAAAGAGAGAGATTGCAACTTCCTGGTGAGTTAATGACCTTCATTTGGTTGTAGTTTGGATACACTGTAGCTTTCTAATACAAACTTTTCCATTAACTACATCCCCATAATGTGATGCATTTAGTTAGGAACTTCATAGAAGATATTTCTAGGAAATGATTCCATAACTTGGACAGAAAGCAATGCAACTTTAATGAAGAAATATAGAATTTATAAAATAAATGGAAAAGAAATGAAATATTTAGTTTAAAAAAAAGTATAAGAATAAAAATAAATGAGCAAAAAAATAAAAAAGAATATTCTTTCCTTTTTCAATTATTTTTTTGATAGCAAGATAAATATAAACTAAGATAAATATAAACTAAGATAATATGATTAACCTGTGTTAATTAATAAGATTGTAAAAAGCACCAGAAAAAACATCCAGAGCATTCTATGAAGAGGTTGGTGTTAGGAGGAGCATCCAGCTGTAGAAACCAGGGCAAAACAGAGAACTGCAGTTTGGTGCAGCTCTTTGGTTGACCAACTCCTGATAAACTGTCCAACCCATGCCAACATGGAAAACATGCCAAATGATGTTGATGCTGATGACGGATGTGACTAGAATAATATGAGTAACATGACTAAAATAGAGATTTGGCCACCTCTAAAATATGAAAATCTTACCCAGATACCCAATCAAATTCGGAAAAAATATTTACAATTATTCCTTCTTCAGAAACTTAGTAAATTTTTTATCAAAATAGGAAAATAGTTTCTATGGTTTTCATTAATTTTATGTACTTTTGGATAAATCCCTACACTAAGTCAAGGCAATAACAAGTTTCCCAACAGTAATTAACAAGTTTTAATCTTCCTTAAAAAGTTAATAAACTCCCACATTGCACCCCACCCCCCACCCCACCCAGCATCAAGTGTTTATTTCTCTGTAAATGTCATAAATAAAGACTTCTCTTTAGGAAGTTGCTCTGAAAGCAATCAACTCATTTAAATGTGTATACATATGTGCACAGTGTGTGCATATAATATATATATAATGTGTGTGTGTATATAACATACTATATGTGTATGTATTTACCTATAACATGTGTGCATACCTACAGCATATGTGTGTGAGATGCTGAAACACTGAATATAATAAGTTCAGTAATTGAAAATCAAGCTCTCACTGTGTTCAATCTCCGAAAGAATTTTCCGTAATCCTGCTAAAAAGAAAAAAAAAAGAAGAGATTCCACATCCAACTCCATATCCTGGAAATGGAAAATGCTTCCTCCAATTCACATGCAGCAATAAAATTTGTAAAACCACTTAATCCAGCCTAATATTATAAAAGAGGTACTTTTTAATACCAAATAACTTCTATGTATTTCATATGACCGGGAATTTAAATTTTAAATGTGTTATTGGTGAAAAATTAACACAAAAAAAAAGCGTTAATGTTTGAATATCAAGTGAAAGTGAATTTCAAACTACTTACCTGTCGATTACTTTTTGGTAGGCGTCCTACCCTTGCACCTTGTATATCATACAATCGTACGTTGCGGTTGTCATGAGGAATAGCAATTAGATTTTGGCTCTGAGACACAGCTAGCCTAGACACCCAAAACAAAGAAAGAACAATTCAAAAATCACCGAAAACAAGTTCCAAGCTATTTCCAACAACAACAACAACATCATTCAACCCAAATATAGAAACCAAAGATGCACAGCAACAAGTGCACCTTCCCCTTTCATCTGCTACAGTCCTTGTCTTGCTACATCAATTAGTTTCATGTCCTACACACATCTCTGTTATACAGACACTTCAAGCACCCTTCATCTCACCCCAAACACAACCTCTACCACCACCTGTCAGGTCATCTGACCATAGCCTTATCTCAACAACCAGTTGTACATCCACAACCTATGAAACTCCTTTCCATCCATATCCTGGATTCTTTGGTACCTCAACTCAGCTGACTTATCACAGCTCACCACTTCAACACTCATTCATACAGTTAAGATACCTTTTACCCAGCACCCAAACTCCTGTAAGACCATCATCCAAAATGAGAATGTCGATGGCTCCTCCATAATCTAAAAATTCCCCAACCTTTCAAATAGCTGATGATCCTTTAGGTTTTTTGTCAAAAGTATCAGAAACTTCCTTCAATTCTACCCTGATGGCTCTGTCAGCAGGACTTCAGTCATTTAAATCCAACAAGGACACTAACCTTGACCTTATACTCCAGAATTAGCCCTATACCTGCCACTCTCACCCCCAGCAATCTACCCAGATCTTTAGGAGCACACTACAATATGTCCTATAATTCAGAAAGGTTTTTCAATGGATTATGCCAATCTTGTTCCTTCAACAACACAAAGGCTCAATCCCTTATACATACCAGGGAAATATTGTAGCACAACCCCACCTCTACAGATGAATAGTAGACAATTAAAAACCTCAAAGTTGCTACAGATGCTTGGCCCTAACATAATTGATGATCTCTCCTATGACCTGACATCTTTAATATTAGCTCAAACTATATCACAAATATTGACCTTCCTCTTCAACACCAGAAAATATTTCAGCTCTCAACAATAATTGCTGATTAATACAAAATTAAAGTGAGACCACAAAGGAGTACTTCTCTCACAACTAAGGCAACTCCTACCCATACAGGCATTCCAAACTCCATCTAAAAAAAGACTAGTAAACAGTTTGGCATGAAGTTACCAACGCACCCTCAACTTGTAACTCACAGATATGTTGCCACTTCATTCTGCCTTTCCAACTGCTACCACACCGGTTTCTGCTATTTATACAATTTACAGTTGGTTGAGCTTATACCTACTTTACTCAACAGCCTTTCCCCAACCTCACTGATCTTCTCCCATCTTCTTTAGTCAGGCTGCCCATCGATCACTCGTCAATCACACATCTACAGAATTACAATCAGAAATACAATCTTCCTTCTTACAGCCAAGAAGTAATTGGGTCTGAACAGTTAAACAAGTGCAACCCACAACAAGATACAAGATAAGAGGATGTTGAGATATCAGCATTTCAGACTCCGTTCAAAGATATACCTTGTCTTTTCTGCTGCTATTACAAGAGTTCTGTTGCTCTGAAATAACAGTCAAAGCCTACTCAAAGAAACCCTTCTTTCACAAACTTGAACTATGTCATCGGGTGTACCACGGGATCTGTCCTTCGTCCCCTCTTGTTTGTGGCATACATTAACGACATAGATGCCAATTTAAAGAATGCCACAGTATTGAAATATGCAGACGACATCAAGCTGTACCTTGAAATCAAGAGGACAGATCCTGATGTCTACAACTCTTTCCTGCAATCAGACCTAGACACAATGCAGCAATGGATCACAGACTGGCAACTGAAACTGGCTGTGGACAAGTGTACCACCATGCATTTTGGGAGAAAAAACCCTGCGTTCACTTACTCCCTCCACAACACTGATATCAAGAAATCCTCTTGCGAGCGTGACCTAGGCATCACTGTCAGCAGTGATTTGCGTTGGTCAAAGCATATCTCTAAGATTGTCAGGAAGGCCAAGGGTGTCTTGGCATCACTCAGCAGGTCTTTTGTTAGCCGCTCTCCAGCCATCTATTTAAAACTGTATACAGCTATGGTACGACCACACTTGGAATTCGCATCATCAGTTTGGAACCCCTATCTTGCACAGAACATTGACCTCCTGGAATCTGTCCAGAGACATGCAACCAAACGCATACCCTCCATCAGACACCTACCATATTCTGAGCGTCTTGTTTCCCTGGGCATGGATTCACTGAAGCTCCGGCGTTTGGCGACGGACTTGGTAAACACCCACAAAGTTATCAACCACCTCACCAACAACAACACTGAACACCTTTTTGATCTCCATGTGTCTAACACACGTGGACATGCCTACAAAGTCAGAAAACAATACAGCTCCCATGACTTTCGGAAACATTTTTTCACGCTCAGAGTTGCTGAAGCATGGAATAAACTGCCTGCGTCAGTTGTTGACTGCCATGACACTGCATCTTTTAAGGCCCTCATGCTTTCCGAAATCCGCCGAAACTACACCTGATTATATATACACTTTAGATGAGTTGTAGTGCACCTGAGCACTGTACACAATTATTATTATTATTATTATTATTATATCTTCCTTCACCATCAATGACATTCCTGATACCTCGTTTGATCCACATTTTCCCAACAAACAAGAACCAGAAGTTCAAGTTGACCATGAATTACACTGACCACACTAAATTAGGAAGGCCTACAAGAGTGAAGGTCACTAGTCTTTGGCCAAAACAAAACACATGTGTTGATGTGTCTATGTACATAAT
>NC_043002.1:935297-965297 GCF_006345805.1 Octopus sinensis | reverse complement strand
ATTTCTGTTCTTTTCAAAGCATAAAGAAATTTTTAAATTTTTGTGGAAATTAACAAACAATTATATGATCCCATATGATCAAGTTGACAACTTTGCTTCTTCAAACAAAAGAATGCTATAAAATAACTTCCTTTGGCACACAAATGCACACACACTCTAGATAAAACTTCTGTACGAATTATGCTATTTCTTGCTGTGTTCACACGGAAATTGACAGCTTAAATCCAATTGAAATTACCTTTTTCTTTGTCTAATTTGTGATGAGTGTACTTAAAAACCTGATCTTTGATATAAAGTTAAGGAAGTTTTCCCAGAAATCCTTTACCTCTTCTTTCTAGCATGTCCAAGGTGACATTTGTGTACCCCACTCTTATTTTTTTCCTAAGTTTCTTCCAATACAGGAGATTTTCATATTTTAATTCTGTCCCTCTCCAAATTCATTTTTTACTTCTTTCAATTTTTTTTTTCTTTTTGGTAATCCATAGAGTAAAAACAGAGAGTATGAATCTTTAAGAATTTTACTCATCACCTCACCACATGGAAAAATTTAACACTCCCAATGTTTCAATTTTAGCTTTTTGGAAAGCGAGAAAGTTTCTTCAGAAATAATGTCAGTCACCTGCTGTTTCTAGCATGTCAGATTTTCTGATGTTGGTCTGGTATTTTTTATGCCTGCTATTTCAGTAGAATTCTACACATGCGTGAAACATCAGACGAAAGTGAAAGATTTCAACTTTTAAAGCAAGTAAGTGATAGGTGGGCGGGGGGGGGGATAAGTGGCATTGTGTGTTACTTTAAGAAAAATTAAACAATAAAAAAATATATATATTGCCCAGATTCATAATCTTTATTTTTCTATGTGGATAACAAAAAAAATTCAAAAAGGTTACAAATTAAGAAATTGCAGTGGGGATGGGGGGGAAAATTAAAATTTTGAAAAAAATGATTTCTGGACAGAATCGTATTCACCCCCCTTTCATACAATGAAACACTTCATAGGGCTTCTAATCCTTCATAAGAACATAAAGAAGCACTTTCATGCAAACCCGTACAAACTGTACCCCCCCCCTTCACTTTTAAACAAACAATAACTTCCATTCTGCCATTAACTCTATATCAGCTGTTCCGATTCTGTCCATCAGAAAGCAACAAATAATACAATGTGGCTGTAGCTCATAACACCCGGGCAACGCCAGGATGCATTGCTAGTATATGTACACATACATAGGTATATATACATACATATATACATATATATATATTCACATGCATACATATATGTATATACACATACATATATGTATATACACATACATACATATATATATATGTATATACACATACATATATGTATATACACATACATACATATATATATATGTATATACACATACATATATGTATATACACATACATACATATATATATGTATATATACATACATATATGTATATACACATACATATATGTATATACACATACATATATGTATATACACATACATATATGTATATACACATACATATATGTATATACACATACATATATGTATATACATATACATATATGTATATACATATACATACATATATATATGTATATACACATATACGTACATATATGTATATACACATACATATATGTATATATATATGTATATACACATACATACATACATATATGTATATATGCATACATACATATGTATATATATATACACATACATACATATATATGTATATATAACGGGAAGCTTTATGAAAATAGACAAAAGACGAAGGCAGGTGGAATACAAACAAACAATTGTATTAGTATGGCGCTCAGGAAATATAAATAAAACAAGTCTAACGTTTCGAGCCTACGCTCTTCAACAGAAAGATACACAGAGAAAAAACACAGAAAGAAGGAGAGAAAAAAAATTTTTTCGTGCAGAAGCTAGCGAATACATACACATACATATGTGTGTGTATACACACACACACATATCTATGAATGCATATATTATATAAATATTAGAAAGTCTAGTTGTGAGATAGATATAAGACCATAAACACATTCCTCCTATGCTTTTGATAAAAAAAAATGAGAGGATCTTCTGATGAGTCGCACTTCATCACCATCATCATCATCATCGTTTAACGTCCATTTTCCGTGCTAGCACGGGTTGGACGGTTCGACCGGGGTCTGGGAAGCCAGGGGCTGCTCCAGGCTCCAGTCTGATCTGGCAGAGTTTCTACGGCTGGATGCCCTTCCTAACGCCAACCACTCCGCGAGTGTAGTGGGTGCTTTTTACGTGCCACCTGCACAGGTGCCAGGGTAGGTCCGGCATCGGTCATGATCGGTTGGAGCTTTTAACGTGCCAGCAGCACGGAAGCCAGCCAAGGTGGCGTTGGCAACATTCGGATGGTCTTTTTATGTGCCACCGGCACAGGGGCCAGTCGGGGCAGCGCTGGCATCGGCCACGTTTGTGATAGTGCTTTTTATGTGCCACTGGAACAGGCATCACAACTACTATTTCCATTGATATTTATTTCGACGTTCATGTTCATGACTCAACAGGTCTCCTCAAGCACAGCGGGACATTCTGGGATCCGGGGTACTTGTTAAATGTTCCTCTGAAAAGACATATACCGTTTCCTTCCCTAATCAGTTGTATAGACAATTCAGCTGATATATAAAGCAGTCACAAATTACGCTGTTAAAATTTAGCAATCCATTAAAGTGATAACCTAATTTACGACTAATTTTATCATGGCTAAATTATCTGCGACTAAATCTATCTTCTCTGAGTTAACAAACCAGGAAAGGGTCCATCAAGGTCCCCCCTCTTCTTTGTCTCCACATCAAAAGCAGGACCCAATACCTCATCTACTCAACCATTTTGTAAATCTACACACACACTTACATGTATCCGTAAAAGTATTCAAGCCCTTACACGTACTCACAACCCATTCTTAAAAAGATCCTAACATTAATATTTAATATTTTAATATCTATTACATTCTTTCACTTGTTCAGTGTATTTTTTATTTTTCCTGTATTCTTGTAATATATGCACACTGATACAAACAGTGAAACATCAATGGAACAGACTCAGCAATAAAATATTGTTTGGCATCAAAAGAATTTCTCAAAGTAAGCAACAAAAATTCTGGTAAATACTGAAAATATGATTACCCAAACATTTATCTCCACCAAGAGAATGGTTCAAAGTAAGATTTAATACAACTGGATTTTTTTACTGCTTTTTTTAAAAACAGATTATTGGAAAAGAGATGTGACATTTAAAAATATATAAAAATAGACAAACACACACATACAAACAAACACAAATACACAGAGATATCAGAGAAAAGTAGAATACAGTCTGCTAAACATTATAAATAGAAAACTCGAACACTGAATTATAAAATAAATGTTTAGATGTTTCGATGATGGTATTCTTAATAATAATGCAGAATGCGTGAATGAGACAAGAGTAAAGTAGTGGGGTGCATTTGTATCTCAACCATCATCTCTAAATATGTTTTTTATGAAAGAGAAAAATATTACAAAACATTTAACAAAACCCATGAATCTTTCAGTTCAGCATAGAAATATATATTTTTGGTTTGCTCTAAAGTAATTTACACTTACAATCTCCTGACCTAACTGACTGAACTATCAGTGCAGCTAATATTAACATTGTTATATATAATATATTTATTGTTATTACAGGGGAGCTATTCAATATATGATGTAGTGGAGTCGATGTCATACATGGTGAAAATGATATACTATTAAACATAAGAATTCATTCTAGGAAATAAAATAATTTCAGAATAATGTTTAACTGTGAAGACTAGAAGCCTATCAGTTCCAACTGGGTTTCATTTAATCTTTAACACAGGACAACGTCAAGGAATCTTCCAGAAAAGCTGTGTGTGGCATCTGTGTAAATCCCAGAACGGGTACAAAGACACAAACATGTGTTAATATATAACTTAATTTACACATACATAAAGATAATATACATACACACACACCCATGCATGTATTACAATAACAGAGATGCTTCACAACACATCAGAGAGAAAGCTGTGACCCATAGATAGGACACCACCACCAGACCAGGATATAAATACCCCCACCGTCACCAAATAAGTACTTGCATGTACCTGTATGGATGTGCATGTTAGTGTGTCTATGTGTACAGGAGGTGGGTGAGAATATGTGCATGGGTACTTAAGCATGTACAACATGAAAGACACACAATCAGTAGCCACCCTGATCACCAGCATTCTACCCCAGATGGGCTACCTCCATCATCTTTTCCTTTTTTTTTTTTGTTCAGTCACTTGTTTCAGCAATTGGCCATAGTGGGGCCAGGCCTTAAAAAGTTTTACATAAAGAAATCAACCCCAGAACTTACTTTTCAAGTCTGATATTTATTCTATGGTATGTTTTTGCTGAACTGCTAAGTTACGTAAACATAAATTAATACCTGTTGCCAAATGGCAACAAACATAAAGATGCACACACACACACACACACGTTACTTACATACATATGTACATACATACCTACATGCATACTTGCACAAATATGCATACATACACAGACATACACACACACACACATCTACATCATCATCATTTAAAGTTCATTTTCCATTTTGGCATGGACAAAAGCCGGCTAAGCAGAAGACCGCACCAGGCTTCATTGTCTGCTTTGGCCGGGGTTTTTCACACTGAAACCCTTACTCACATCAACCAGCTTACAGAGTGGACAGAGTAGTTTTTATGTGGAAGCAGCACCAGCTGGGCCAGTTTATAGTGTGGAAATGGATAGACCAGCACTGGTAGGGTCACTAATGAGAGGTTGGCATGGGAGGAGGTGGCCTTGTGCCAGGTGATGGGCAGTTAGAGTGCGAAAGAGAGATAGAAACAGGTGTGTTAGTGTTGAGGAGATATGTGGTTCCCCAGTCGGAGAAAGAGAGGGAAAGGGAAATCGAGAATGAGGACAGAAACACACGTGTTGTTGGGGAGGAGATGCATAGGTGCTCAGTCAGGGGTGAGAGAGAGAGAGTGATCAAGAATGAGAGAGAGTGGAAGAGAGTGAGAGGGTGAGAGTGCAAGAGAGAGAGCAGGAGAGAGATGGTGATGAAGAGCCAAGATCTGCCCTCAAGGAATGGGGATCAGAATTTAAATGGGAGGGTTAAGTATTGCCAAGGGTGCAGGAGTAGAAATTAGGGACTTCACATAAAAGCAAAGAGGGGAGGGGTGATGAGGAATGCAGTGACTAGTGAAATGTGAGTATATAGAGAGAGTGGAGGGGAGGCAAACAGGAGGGCAATGATAGAGTGAGAAAGGGCTGTAGGGACAGAATTGGGGAACGAGAGATAAGCACAAACAGAGTGCATAAAGTGAGGAAATGTGAAAAAGAGAAGTGGTTTGGTTTGTTGGGGTAGGGGGTGAGGATTTATTTTATCAACACACCCTCACACTTATAATATATATAGAGAGAGAGGGATATGTCAATGTGTGTGTGTGTGTGTGTGTGTGTCATCATCATCATTGTTTAACGTCCACTTTCCATGCTGGCATGGGTTAGAAGGTTTGACTGGGGACTGGTGAACCAGATGGCTGCACCAGATTCCAATCTGATCTGGCAGAGTTTCTACAGCTGGATGCCCTTCCTAATGCCAACCACTCCGAGAGTGTAGTCGGTGCTTTTATGTGCCAACAGCACAAGGGCCAGTGAGGCGGTACTGGCAATGGCTATGCTCAGATGGTATTTTTACGTGTCACCTGCATAGGAGCTAGTCCAGCGACACTAGCAACGACCTCGCTTGAATGTTGTTTTTCACGTACCACCAGCACAAGTGCCAGTAAGGTGACACTGGTAACGATCACACTCAAATGGTGCTTTTTACATGCCACCAGCAGAGGGACAAGTCAGTGGCCCTGGCAACAATCACGCTCGGATGGTGCTGTGCTCTTAGCACTCCACTAGCACTGATGCCAGTCATTGAATTTGGTTTTGATTTCACTTGCCTCAACAGGTCTTCTCAAGCAGAGTTTAGTGGCCAATGAAAGAAAGGTATGCATAAGTGGGCTGGTTACGCTCCTGGCATAGGCCACAGGTTATGGTCTCATTTGGCTTGCCGGGTCTTCTCAAGCACAGCATATTTCCAAAAGTCTTGATCGCTAGTCATTTCCTTGGTGAAGCCTAATGTTCAAAGGTCGTGCTTCACCACTTCATCCCAGGTTTTCCTGGGTCCACCTCTTCCACAGGGTGTGGCACTTTTTCACACAGCTATCCTCATCCATTCTCACCACATGACCATACCAGCACAGTTGTCTCGCTTGCACACCACATTTCTGCAAGAAATGAGCTCACACCACCTACACCATTGCTGTTACCTTCCAAGAAGGTTTAATATCTGTGTGTCTTGCCAGTGAGGAACCTGGCTGAAGCTCCTCTCCATCTTACGTCTTGAATGCAACATACGTCAACACACCTCTGTTCAAGCATCTCAAAAATCTCACTAGACCAACCTTACAATGTGCCTAAAGATTATATATATATATATATATATATATATATATATCATTATCATCATCATCATCGTTTAACATCTGCTTTCCAGGCTAGCATGGGTTGGATGTATGACTGAGGGCTGGCGAACCAGATGGCTGCACAAGGCTTCAATCTTGATCCGAGAGTGTAGTAGGTGCTTTTTACGTGCCACCAGCACGGGGCCAGTCAGGCAGCACTGGCAATGACCTCGCTCGAATCTTTTACACATGCCACCAGTACAGGTGCCAGTAAGGCGATGCTGGTAACAATCACGCTCGAATGGTGCCTATTGCGTGCCACTGGTACGGAGGCCAGATAGCCGCTCTGGCAACGATCATGCTCGGATGATGCTCTTAATACCCTACTAGCACGGGCACAAATGCCAGTAAGGCGACGCTGGTAACGATCACGCTCGAATGGTGCCTTTTATGTGCCACTGGCACGGAAGCCGGTTAGTCGCTCTGACAATGATCATACTCATATGGTGCTCTTTGCACCCCGCTAGCACATATATATATATATATACGCAGTATCAAAAGGTTCCCAGACTAGTCATATTTAATTAAAAAAATAACATTTACCTAAGTTTTAACAGCATCTCTTTCAGAATAGTCACCTTGCACAGCAATACACCAGTCCCAGTGTTCCTGTCACTCTTGAAATCTGACCTGCACCTTATGTGATTCACTCTGAATCTTGACAACAGTCTTAAAACAGCAACCTTTGAGCTGCATTTTTATCTTGGGGAAAACAGAGAAGTTTGCAAGTGCTATTTCTGGTGAATAGGGTGGGTATGGAAGCAATATTATGTTGTTTTTAGCAAGAAACTCCCAAGCAAAGAGAGCTCGGTGACAGGGTGCATTATCCTCATGAAGACCTCAATTCTTCATTCTCTACAGATCCAGTCACTTTTGCCAAATGTCCTCCCTCAAGCTCTTCAAAATGTCACAGTAGAATTTTCAATTCATGGTCTGGCCCTCATCATCATTGTTTAACGCCTGCTTTCCATGGTGGCATAGATTAGATGGCTTGGCTGAGGACTGGAAAGCTGGGAGGCTGCACCAGGAGGCCCCAATCCAACTTGGTAAGGTTTCTACAGCTGGATACCCTTCTTAACACCAATCACTCTGAGAGTGGAGGACAAATTTTCAGTGCACAATAATGCAGATGTTGTAAAAACGATGAGAATGCTCTTGATTGAGCTGCAGCTCTATTATGCCTTCTTTGGTCATGGAGATGAATGCCTCTTCCATTGTGGTGACCGCTGCTTTGTCTTGGGTTGTAACCCTAGGCCCAACTCCTATCACCAGTGATGATCTTCAAGATGAAGGATGGGTCATCAGCAGCAGCATGCTGATAGAGATTTTCACAGACTTCAACATGATGTTCTTTCTGCTCAGTGGTTGGCAGGTGGGGTACAAACTTGGCAGAGACACATCGCATGTTCAATTCAGGCATTAGCATTGCACATGACCCATTGCCTCATCACATTAAGCTTGCCAAAGCATGCTCAATGTCTCTGTAGCAGACTTCCCAATTTTACCACAAAATTTTACATTCGCTTTTTGTTCTTGTCCATGACAAAACCTGCAGACTACAGCAGACACATGATCACAAAAACACAAATTTTACAACTTGAGAAATAAACACTGTGACATCACTCAGCACACTGCCTCATGAAGGTCACTGCTAGCTCTCACTGTGCACACAACCATGTGCTGTCATCTGGTGGTGTGCTGTAGAACTAGTCCAGGAACTTGGCTGTACGTTTATACAGCTGAGGTGTACCCCACATCCTTGCCATCACTGGAGGTCACCTTATTGGTGAAAAGAATTCCTTGTTCTCTTCCTCATCCCTATCGCTACTAGTAGTTGCTTACCCATGAATACTTTATGGGAGTGAAGGAAAATGAAATCCATCCTATAGCCAACCCCCATTTCCACTGCACAAGGGACCATTGCCACCAAACAAATGCCTGCAAAAGTAATTTTCCAGATGCTGCAAACAGTTCTCAAACTATCCTCTCATGCTTCCGAGGTCCACCATCAACATTCATACAATCTGGTGAGATTGTATGAATGTGTGACGGGATTATTAAGCTAATAACAGTCTTGTATAAACAATAACATTTGTCTCTGCATATGCCCCACATGTTGAACTGGCATATGAATAGAAGGGTAGTTTCTCTCTTTTACTCTTTTACTTGTTTCAGTCATGTGACTGTGGCCATGCTGGAGTACCACCTTTAGTCGAGCAAATCGACCCCAGGACTTATTCTTTGAAAGCCTAGTACTTATTCTATCGGTCTCTTTTGCCGAACCACTAAGTTACGGGGACATAAACACACCAGACGGGCTTCTTTCAGTTTCCATCTACCAAATCCACTCACAAGTCTTTGGTTGGCCTGAGGCTATAGTAGAAGACACTTGCTGAAGGTGCCACTCAGTGGGACTGAACCCAGACCATGTGGTTCGTAAGCAAGCTACTTACCACACAGCCACTCGTACGCCTCTGAATTCTTTTTACAGACTTCCTTGACATTGAAAGACAATGACATTATTAATGTAGCTGGTGACGTTAACAGTCATGTTGAGCAGCACTCTCCAATGGATGATTTCATGGTGTGCATGGAAGTTATGGCTCTGGTACAAGAAATAAGCAAGGAACAAATCTGCTAGAGTTGCTGGTCTGCAATACTAACCTCAAGAAACCTGCCAACCATCCAATCACCCATCAATTTCATGGGCCCACAAGCCAGATTGGCTACATTCTCACCAGAAATAAGGATAGGCAGATGTTTGTGAGTGCAAAGTCCTTCTTGGGTGAAGAATGTGGAACTGAACATGGGTCAGTGGGTTTAGTAACTTCAGACTTAAAAAGGTTCACCAGGAGATTTTATGTTTACAGCTGCTGTAGAGGCAAGAGAAATTATTTCGGGAAATTCCAAACTCAAGCATTCAAAATTAATTTTAATACATCACACTTATAATTTAAATGACATGAAGAAAAAAGTTCTCCCAAGAGACAGAATGTCCAAGAGTTAATGAGAGACACCACAAAATAATGTTGACTAATATTAGATGACAATAAAACAATTGTCTGTATCATTTACATTGAGTCATTTTTCGATTTTGGTTTTCTTGACTATGAAATCAAATTTTCTTATCCTCCTCCTTTAGTAGAGCACTCTAAGACTTTCAAGTAATGTGCATAAATGTCTAAATATTTCCACTGAATATTCTGATCCTATGCAACCACCAGTATGGTTTCCAAAAAGCCAATTCACCAGTATGATTTCTGCAGAGCCACATCTGCTAGGGACCTACTCTCCTCCCTAAACCACCAGTAGGTTCTTACTTTGGTTACCCTCAACATCAGCAAATAAAACTACTTACCTGACATGAATGAAACTGGCTGCCTACCAACTCCATCGATCTTCCATCACTCAGGTTAATGGCTTCCTCTCAAGATTGCACTCTTGTCATGTGTCTTTACTAAACTCTTTCTCTTCCCCATTCTATTAATCCCAATGCCCCATACATTCAGTTCTGTCCCCAACTCTCTTCCTTCATTGCATCAATCACTTAATTACCGCCCAGTCCAACGACATGTCATCATTCTTCATTCTTCCCTTTCCAAACTATCAATCATTCATTCACAAACTAGACACACAGCAAACACACACTGACTCCTTCCACCGAGACAACAAAAGCATCATCCAAAACGAGTTATGCCCATCTTGTCTCCTTTCTCAGGCAATAAATACCAGCACTCCGTTGGTTACTACGACAAGGGTTCCAGTTGATCTGATCAACAGAATGGCCTACTTGTGAAATTTATTATGTGCAAGTGGCTGAGCACTCCTAGTTGTCTCTTCTCTTCACACTTGTTCAGATCAACACTCCCAGACCCCACTCTAAGCACCACATCCAGCAGTCACTCTCTAGAACATTATCCCCCTGGAATTCTCTCCTCTCGCATATTGTTGCCACGGGACTGTTGAATTAAAAACATTCAAACAGAAATCAATGGCATCGCTTCCACTAAACTCTGAATAAGGAGCCGTACCCAGAGCGAAGACCATCAGTACTGCCTTTCAAAAAGCATTATAGGACAACAAAACACACAAACATACAGGCTACCCGCCGCATATAATAGTAACTGCCTTAGTTTATTTAGGATAACAGAGCCATTGAGAGCTATGTGTTGTGGCAATAAATACAGCACAAAGCTGGGGCTGGGACACGAATAGTCAACTCTATAAACGTGCAACATTTTTATGAAATCCGTTCCAGAATTATCATGGCCGTCTCTGGTCAAAGGGAAATAATCATTAATTACCTCCCTTACCAACTCTATACGTGATCGGGAAGAACTGCAACCGATCCCCATCTTCAAGTATTTGACTCCCGTTGATTATACTGAAGACAATTCAAGTTCTTCAATGAAAAATATCCTGTAACGATGTCCTGTTCTTTTTTCTAAAACTGATGCTGCAGGTTTCCATTTGATGTTCAAGTGAATGGAAACAGGACACCTTGACGATTAAGTTCACGTATCATCTCTTTCTTCTCTGTTCCTTTCTCTGTCCCATAATCTCACATCAACCTTCAAAGAAGTGTGTGTGTGTGTGTGCGCGCGCACTACTGCTTCCTTTCCAGACATTGTGTAACGGCTATAAATGAATGTCACCATAAAGCAAACAATATCCAATCCAATCTTCTGTGAAAACATGTCTGGTCTTGGGGAAATATGACTTTATATGGGAAAAGGTGAGGGTTGACAACAGGAAGGGCGTCCAGCCGCTGAAAATCCACCTCAACAAATTTCATCCAACCCATGCAAACATGGAAAAAAGGACTTAATGGATGATAATGTTGATGATACTGTTTAATGAAACACTGTTTGGATTTGGATATGGATATATATATATATATATATATATATATAATATATATATATATATTACATATATATATATATACATACACACACATATAACTTCAACAAAGGCATGGGTCACCACTCTAAAGAAATGAGCTGCATAAGGCACAGCTAATCATTAGGAGAGCTGCACTACTAAAGAATCTTCAAGCTAATTTTCTTGATGCCATTCAAATTTCCATGGAGCACAGTTTTCCCATGATTGGTTAAAGCGAATACATATAATCTGCATCATTTAACAATCATGTTTCAAACTGGCATGAGCTGCAGGATTTGACAGGATCCAACAGGTTTGAAAACTGCATCATGCTCCAGTGTCTGCATTGGCAGGGTTTCTGTGGCTGGATGCCCTTCCTAATGCCAATCACTTTACTGTTTAACAAACACAACAGTCAAAGAATACACAAGCTGCTTCTAATGGCAACAGCAGAAATCTTTTTCTCATTACAAGTAACTTATTCTGTAGACAGAACAGAATTGTTTTCTTTCCTTCTTCATATTTACTGAGCAAAAATTGAAATTGTATTGCTACATACCTTCCACTTTGGCTGATAACACTAAGTCTAATATTCTATCAGATATATAAATAATGTACCTAAGCATGTGTGTGGTATGACAGTTTATCGCGTTAGTGTGTTTCCAGCCTGTCCTCTGATAAAACAACTTTCAAAAGGCAGTCCCATATTACAATGTGGCTCTAGAAAGGTCTGCTTTTTAAAAATATTATAACTTATACCAAATCAAACACAGATAGAACAAAAAGAGGTAGTCACAGGGAAATATGGTAACCCCTCACACACAATGCATGTGGCTACAAATATACATTTTCTGAAACTAACAGATACCCACTTCTCACACTCACATAAATCACATGATCTTTAATCGAAAATATAGTTCAAATTAGCCTCTCCAACACAGGGTCAATGATTTCCAATCACAATAAGAATAATAACATTAGGAACAACAATCTTTGATTATGTAATTTCAGCTCCCGCAATAATTGTCCTCTGAACAATATGTAGCAAGGAAATGAACTGCAGCACAAGGCCAGCATCACTGATACAAACAAAACAATCAAAACTTGCATCAAAATGATGTAAAATACGTTTAAGAAAAGAGACATGTAGCACTTGGCTTCATTTAGAGACGAGAACAAAAAACATGCAACATCATCGAATATGGCATGGATACTTAAAGAGAAACATGAGGCCAACTTCCATGTAAATTGGTGCATCATAGCTAAGGGGATGTGGCAGCCAATGCAACTTGTGTAGTACTGAGAAACTGAATATCATATCAACAGTGAACATTTTATACAGGAGGGAAGAAAGCTTCCCTTACACAAACAACCATTTGAACTTCAAAATCTCAAGCATGGCTTCTTAGCCACATTGCTGCCTATCCAACCTGGATAAATTTTTGCACATCAATTCTATGTACAATATGCATTAAATACATATTCCATCAGGAACTCACACTGGACTTCTTTCCTACACAGATTACTATAACATACATATTCAAGATATCAAGTGTTTCGTGACTGTGTTCTCCTGCGTGAGTGGCGGCATGGTGCAGAGTCCTGTTGCCAGACATAGGGGTCTTCCAGTAACCAACTGCTTCACCCAGGGAAGCACTACCTCCTTCAGGCATTTGATGTCAGACTCCATGTTGAGTGTGGGGCCATTGGGAAGATGAATGGAGGCAATATGTCGCCATCACTAGTGACCACTCCAAACACAACTATGTTTGATTTTTGCCACTCTCAGTACATGTCCTCAGACTGACACCCAAACACTCTGAAATGTTTGTATTGTAACTTCCAGCGCAAATGCCAATTCCAAATTTGGAATATGTCGATTCCAAATTTCTGGTAGAATGAATTATGTCATGGTGCTTCTTTTCTCACAGACAGTGCCCAACTGACCCTGCTATACTGTGTAGTCAACAAAATCAAGAACAAACAATGCACATGCAGGAAATTAGAAATATGATATGCTGACAATTTACCCATCACACCCTCTCTCTCTCTCTCTCACTATATATATATATATATATATATATATATATATATATATATATATATAGAGAGAGAGAGAGAGAGAGAGAGAGAGAGAGAGAGAGAGAGAGAGGTTATGAGCAGTAATGGTGTCAATAAGACCCAAAGGTGTCAGGTAATGCTGAGTAAGTGCTATGGACAGACCACAGTTAAGCTCTAACATAGGTCATATGTCAGCATGACCTAACTACATTGCCAAATTCTTCATTCCATATTACTACCCCTCTCTCTGCCCCCCATCACTTAGACTCTATCACTACATAACTGTATCAAATTCATCCTTGAAACTGATGGATGTAGAGAGGGAGAGATAGTGAGTGAGATGCATATAAAAATATATACACATAAACATATATATATATATAATATATATATATATATATATATATATATATATATATATATATATACACATAGATACTTATATGTACATACATATGTATATATATGTACACACGTATATATATATGTACACACATATATATATATGTACATACATATATATATATGTACATACATATATATATATATGTACATACATATATATATATATGTACATACATATATATATATATGTACATACATATATATATATATGTACATACATATATATATATATGTACATACATATATATATATATGTACATACATATATATATATATGTACATACATATATATATATATATGTACACACGTATATATATATGTACACACATATATATATATATGTACATACATATATATATATATGTACATACATATATATATATGTACATATATATATATACACACACATATGTATACATATATGCATACATATAACATACATAGTCACGCATATATGTACACATGTGCATGTAAGAGACATATAGACGGCTGCCTCTATACACTCATGATATATATACACGCACACACAATATACAGACATACACATGCACTTATGTAAACATACACAAACACATACAAGAGGCATAGAGGCAGCTACCTCTACACACACTCCTAGTAATATCTATGTACACATTCTTTTATTCTTTTACTTGTTTCAGTCATTGGACTGTGGCCATGCTGGAGCATCACCTTTAATTGAACAAATCGACCCAGGACTTATTCTTTGTAAGCCTAATATTCATTCTATCGGTTTCTTTTGCTGAACCACTAAGTCACAGGGACGTAAACACACCAGCATCGGTTGTCAAGCAATGGTGGGGGAACAAACATAGACACACATATATATATGACAAGCTTCTTTCAGTTTCCGTCAACCAAATTCACTCAGAAAGATTTGGTCAGCCCAAGGCTATAGTAAAAGACACTTGCCCGAGATGCCATGCAGTGGGACTGAACCTAGAACCATGTGGTTGGGATGCAAGCTTCTTACCACACAGACACACTTGTATGTATAAAAAATGAATACATGTAAACCAGACTCGTGTGTTTAAGACTTATACTTGTGTGTTCACTCGTTAGTTGTAAAGATGAACAGTGGGATGAAATGATGAGAGACAATGAAAAGAAATAGATGTAGTTAAATGAAGCCTAATTATTCTAATTAGGTACGTGAAAGTTTGGTCAGGATTGGTAGGGAATTTGATGTAGAAATAGATGTCCATCAAAAACACCCTTCGTCATCGAGATCATTACACATAGTGAGTGGTAAGGCGGTAAGCAGTAAATAAATAAGGGCCAAAAAGTTCAAAACCATCACAGAAATGGTTTTGCTCAAAATGCAGGAAGAAAATACGAAAGAACTGCCTCTGATCTATTCATTTGAGAGGGCTGTAATGGCGTCTATAATAAACTGGCACTACCAAAAGTTTTAGGTGGATGAAACGCACTGAGGCAATCTGTAACTTTTAATGACTTTGGAATCAAACCATAAACTGCTGCAACAGTCACTAGAAGCAGGTGACACCACAGAGATGAAGTTGGTACTTCATGAAGTTTGTGAAGGAAAGAGCTTTAGAAATTTCAATACATGCTTGCATAAAATGGTTTCCACATCATACAACAACCATATGAGATTTTGAAAGCAGTCTTACAACATAAGCCAGAAATGAATAAAGAAAATTAGAGGGCTTTAAGGCAGTGAGCCATCTATAGAGCAAAAATGTTAGTATGGATGTGTCACAGAATGGATAGCAGTAGGAACAAGGAAAAATGGTAAAAAAAGCTAATTTTATCTCAATTGCATTTAGGATTAAAAGATTACTTACTGAGTATGACCCTGGAAAACATTGACTTCTAAAGAAGGATCTCTCATATCCCATAATCTGAATGTAGTATCTTTGGAAGACGTTACAACGAGTCTTTGAGATGGATGTGCACATACATCTGTCAACTCTTGGTGATGCCCTGCATAAAAGAGAAAAAGCAATCATCATCATCAATGTAAACACCAATTTAAAATAAAGAAACAGAAAGAAGCCTTTGGTAGAACTGAAACTGGTCGTCTGAAGGCAGTCGTTAATATCATGAAACAGAACCTGTATAAATATTGAACAAAGTCCAACAAATCTACAGGAAATATGTGAAAATCTTACCAGTGAGAGTGTTAACTTGTTCTCCTGTTTCCGACTCATACAATATGGCAGTCCTATCCCAAGATGCTGTAATCACTTGCTCTCCACCAGCCATCCAATCAGCAGCAATGACAACACACATGTGACCATTCAGTTCAACAGCAGGGGTTTTAACTAAAGCAGCTTCTTGTGATGAATCAATTCCATCTAAAATAAAGGAGAGACAAAACAGATTAAACAAGACAAAAAGGGACAATAACTACAAAATTCAAAATTTCATGTTGTTCCTAATTAAACAGGAATCCTCGAAATATATCCAAGTCTTTGACAATAGGAAAAGACTTTTTTTTTCTCTTTTTTTTTTCACATTTCAAGTGAAGAGAACCAGGACGAGGTATCATGTCAGCTGTAAGATTAAAATCAAATGATCTTACTTTCTGCAATCTACTGTTCTCTACGACAAATGAACTTACGATCCGCAACAGAAACTCCAAAATGTCAGAGCAATCAATGACTGCTCGTCTCATATTCAGGTTCGAGAACTAATAGGACATTGGTTTTACAAGAAAAAAAGCAATTAATTGTGAATACCATGGATTTAAGGAATGTCCTCACCATGTGGAGGTTAGTTGTCACAAAACATAGAAGATAAAGTACCCTCAATTGGCTGAGACATATAAAGAGATTATTGAATGAGAAACAGGGAAGAAAATCTTCTAAAAATGGAACCAAAAGAAAGAGCAACTGCTGAGATCAGCAAAGGTATTTAAAATGAAGGCAGATTACAGAGGATTAGTTGATGCGATTCAGGAAGTATGAAGCTGTGAGAATAAGACATTGGATATTGGTTTTATTAATGAGAAAATGTTACGTGGGAAGTGAGTAAAATAACAGTAACATTACAGACCAAAACAATGAAACAGTGAAGGTGGGCAACTAGAGATGTGTGAAATGATGAAGCAAGCCATCAAAATACCATTTGGGTTTGTAACAGGATGTGCCAACCACATAAACATTTATTCTGGAGAAAATTAAAAAGAATTTCTCAGCTTCAAATAAAAGAACAATTCCACTTTTGTATCCATGGAAATAGCAAGGTTTTGACAGGATGTGCAGAACCTATAAAGTAGGTATTTATGACTACAATAAATGACTAGTGATGTCTATTGTGGCAAACACCAAGTGAAGCAAAAAGCCATGAATTAAGATGGCTCGTTCAAGACATCCCAAAAATGGTACAAAACAAAGAGGATACAGACTAAGGAAGCCAGAGGATGGTAGGATAAAATATGGCATCCAGTTGTAGAAACTAGGTCAAAAATAGAATGTGGGAGCAAAATTTTAAGTCCAAAAGGCACATTACAGGTTACCCTTTTTGGAGAATGTGTGTCTGTCTGTCTGTGTGTTTCCCTAAAACTTGAGAACTACACAACCAATTCCATTCAAATTCTACACATGCCTTACTTAGGGTCCATGTAGTTTCATGGGCAAAAAAAAGTTCAACTTCTTGCCTAGAGCAAGCCCATAGCAATATCATATCTTCTCCACTATTTCAGTATTACGTGTTAAAAGTGAAACAAAAACGTTTCTCTATTTTATGTCAGATACTTTCACTTTAACAATAAAAATTAGAGATAATAATAACAATTGAATTATATGTAGTAAGTAATAATTAAAATCAAACTAAAGTATAATATAATTGTAAGATAACAAAAGTAAAAATAGCAATTGGTATAAAATTGCATCAACGACTTGAACAAGTGGTTTCACATGAATGGGAATAAATTAAAAATAAAATTAGTGTGCAGAAATGGAATAGTCCAGATGGAGCTGTGCACATACACTTTACCACAGCTTTTACATTAAATTATCTGCTAATTAGCTAGCATTAAGTATCGATATGAAGTTTGGCTGTATGTAATATCTGTTTTCTCGAACAGCCGCTCCTGTTGGTTTATTTCTTATACACAAAGGACTATAGCTTGAACTGCTTACTGCTTTCTGATTCATCGTAAGGTTTGTCGTTATTATTTTTGCTGTTTAACTATTGTTATCACGTTTGTTGGTTCCTCGTAAGGGAAACGTTGTTGTGTTGCATTTGTTAAATAATTGTAAACTGTAACCCTCCCCCTTTGGGAGAAGGAGCTTTGGTTATTGTTTAAAAATTGAATTGTGTCCCTGTTTGGCGAAATTGACAATATTTTCACCGTTTATACGGAAGCATTTTTGTTAGAATGCCTTCAATAGAAGAAAGTCCAAAAATGGATTTCGCTGCAGCTGTCGGCGGGCACGAACTCATTAAAATTAAAATGGAAGAAATACAAACCTATTTCGGATTGATCACCGACAAAGACGGTGAATCTAGGATAACACCACCAAACAAAATAAAAAATTAAATTAAAGAAAAGACTATTGTCTATAAAGTATACAATGTAGAGAAAAAAAAAAGATTTGAACACCTGGAGGAAAGCACCATCGAAAAGTGTCTTGGTGCGACTATGAAAGATATCTAACCAGAGGCGGTAAATTCGCCACAATAGAAGCAAGGTTCGAGTCAACGGAGCGTGCAAGGGAATACTCGACTCGAACCTTGCAAAGTGGAAATATTTTATTTTTACCTTTATATCTGGGACGTAGGACGTCCCGGAAAAAATTCAAAATGTCCCCCCAGAAGTAGAGGTAAGCTGGATTGTAGCCACACTTCTATACAAGAGGGAGGACAAGATACAATTGATCGAAATTGCAAGAGACGGGCCTATAATTCCAGTCTGTTATATATTTTGAGTATTGTTATCACTAGTGATATCAAGATATAACTTTGTATTTTGTATTTTATGTGTAGATGTATATATATATAGATGTACATGTAATATGTACACATATATATATATATATATACACATATATACATGTACTAGCACTATGACCCAGCAACGACGGGTCATAATGCTAGTATATTATAAATTATAATAAATACCTTCTAATGGGTCTTCTTTTTCTGATCCTTCAAGATCATCTTCACCAGATGAATGGGATTTCTAAAAAGCACAAATAAGTACCATTATTAATTGATGCCAGAGATGTACATAAAATATACAAATCAAGTCAAATTTAAAAGGAAAGAACACAAGACAGGACAAGTTGTAATAAGTTAAGATTTTTTGTTAACTTTCATCATTACGATATTATAGTTTATCTTATTAACCAATAGATACAAATTAAAATCATACTTCTCCATCATCTGGAAAAACAAAACTTTACTACAAAATCATTGACAAACTGGATTGTTACAATCCTCATCATCATCATTGCTTAACGTCCGCTTTCCATGCTAGCATGGGTTGGACGATCTGACTGAGGGCTGGCAAACCAGATGGCTGCACCAGGCTTCAATCTTGATCTGGCAGAGTTTCTACAGCTGGATGCCCTTCCTAATGCCAACCACTCCGCGAGTGTAGTGGGTGCTTTTACTTGCCACCGGCACGGAGGCGGTCAGGCGGTACTGGCAACGACCTCGCTCAAATCTTTTACACATGCCACCGGCACAGGTGCCAGTAAGGCGATGATGGTAACGATCACGCTTGAATGGTGTCTTTTACGTGCCACTGGCACGGAGGCCAGATAGCCGCTCTGGCAACGATCACGCTCGGATGGTGCTCTTAATACCCTACTAGCATGGGGCTCGAGTGCCAGTAAGGCGACGCTGGTAATGATCACACTCGAATGGTACCCCTTATGTGCCACTGGCACGGAAGCCGGTTAGCTTAAATAGTAATCAAAAAACAGTTAAAGGTTTTTATTTCATTCACTTTCTCTCTTTTTTTTTATTACAAAGAATAATATTTCAATAGCAACTATATTTTAAGATTGTTATTATTATGTTTGAAATTATTTCATAACTCATCAATCACCAATGTCATCATCATCATCATTGTCATTGCAGCCATCAACATTTTAATGTCGATAATGCCTACAAGAATAATCATAAGGCCATGGGTTGGAGAGTATTTTCATAAGGAGTAGGGCCATTCTTAACCAGTTTCATCTCCCATATTCTGCATACTTAATTTGGAAGGACTTTCGTAATTGAATGGTTCTGATATAGTAACATTTAAAACTAGTGAACTGAATGTATATATTGTGGCATAGTACACAAGAAATTGTTTTCTTGGGTAAAGAGTCATCACTACTTTATTTCAGAACATCTCCTCTCTTAGAAATAATCAGAGAAATCTGTTTTACTTTCATGAAAGTGAATTTGAAATTTAGAACAACTGAGCATTCTTTTCTTTTCAGTAATTTATGTTAGATTTTTTTTAAGAAATACTGCTTTTACTAACACTAAAACTGACAGTTATTTTTAAATATTTACTTCAGATATTATGTTTCCATAATCCAGACACAGTTTTCAAAGTCTAACAAGTGAGCTAGACTACGAAATTACTGTGAAATCCAATTTGTGACCTTAGTTGATAATTGAATTAAACAAAGCAAAAACAACTTTAATGATTATTTTGTGAAGACATCAAATGAAAAATGGAATTAATTCAGTTAAAGACGTTTCCCAGTTTTGCAGTTCTTTGTCTCCTAATGAAGATGCCACAATTTATGGAGCTTTGAAGATGAAACTTTTTCTTTTAATAACTTCTTTTCATTCCTGGTTTGGTCAATATTAATTATCAGCTAAAATATTTATATTCCATATCAAGATCATCATTTTCATGTCCCTATTCTTATGCTTGCATGGGTCGGAGGGAATTCACAAACCCTTGCTTATTTTCAAGCAAGGTAATATTTCTCCATAACTGGAGAGGTTTTCATGAAAGATTGGCAATGAATGTCATACACTGCTTGTATGGCAGTGATACTCATTTACAACAATCACACATACATATGTACGTGTGTGTGTGTGTGTGTGTGTGTGCATGTAAATATTGAACAATGAGAATGAATGCTCAATACTGCATTAGCGGATAAAGATTCATGGTGTTGAGCACTCATTCACATTGTCTGATATTTACATATCAATGCTTCCAGCATTATAAAACATTGGATGAGCACAAAACACGAACAGAGAATCAAAACAAACCATGAAAGTGTGTGTGTGTGTGTGTGTGTGTATACAGGGGTTGGACAAAATAATAGAAACACAGAGCACCATAATTTTGAAATATCTATAAAACTGTCAAAAGCTTGTTTATTTTTATGTTTTTTTAATTTATTATTAGTGTTGCTTAATATGTTTTCCTAAAATTGCTATTTTTTTCAGATACCACCAGAAAAAGGTAATTAAAATTCATTAAAATGACAGATCTATCGGACATTCAAAGAGGTCAAATTGTTGGTGCTGGTATGTAAAGCGCTAGCATAAAGAAAACAGCCAAAATCTTTGGTGTATCAAGAAGTACTGTCTTGAAAGTAAAGACAGCCTTTGAGAAAGAAAAAACCTCCTCGTTGAAACAAAACTCCAGAAGAAAACCAAAACTTTCAGATAGGGACCATCAGACTCTTACACGAATTGTCAGAAAGGATCACAAAAGTGCAGCTCCCAAAATTACTGCAGAGCTTAAGGCCACCTCAAGAACTAAGTTTCCAGAAAAACAGTTCACCAGGAGCTGCACAAAACCAGATTTCATGGGAGGGCTGCAATCAGAAAAAAATTACTTTCAAAAACAAACGTTGCAAAGCGTTTAGAGTAACAACCTACAGAATTGGTCCCTTGAGCAGTGGAAGAATGTTATTTTCTTGGACAAGTCATCTTTTACCGTATTTCCAACCCCCGGCCGAGTATACGCGTGGAGACAGCCAAAAGAAGCATTTGACCCAGACTGCCTTCTTTCAACTGTTAAACATGGAGGAGGATCTGTGATGATGTGAGGGTGGGGCTATATCTTGGAAATCCACTGGCCCAATGGTTTCCCTTCATGGCAGAATTAATAATCAAGACTATTTAAGCATTTTATCTAATCATATTCATCCTATGGTTGCGGAACTGTTTCCAGAGGGAAATGCAATCTTTCAGGATGATAATGCACCAATTCACACAGCTAAAGTTGTTACTGAATGACACAAGGAACATTCTAGTGAAGTTGAACATCTTATCTGGCCACCACAATCCCCGGATCTCAATATTATTGAACATTTATGGTGTATTTTAGAAAAACAAGTAAGGAGTCGATATCCTCCACCATCATCACTACAAGAACTGGGGACTGGTTTAGCTGAAGAATGGAAAAAAATTCCTTTGGAAACAATTCAAACTTTGTATAAGTCCATACCTCATAGAATTCAATTACTGCCAAAGGCAGTCCTACACTGTATTACAATAAATTTGTTTTAAATTTTAAGGTATTTCCATTATTTTGTCCACCCCCTGTATGTATATATATATACATACATACACACACACAGGTGAGCACATAAGTGTGAAACAAGGTGGAAAAAATAGCAGTTGAATACCAAAGGTAGAGTATTATAAAGCTGCAAAATTATCACTAAACTTTTACTCAGTTTCACATTCCTGTTTGTCAGACAGTTGTGATAGAAACTGAATTCTGATAAAAAACAAAATGAGTTGAAGCTCATTTCAATCTAGAGAACTGTAAAGGCCAGGAATCATAATTCTCTCCATTACTTAGCTTTAATTATTTCCCTTGTGCTGTGTTTGATAGTGAAACATTATCATCATCATCGTTCAGCATTCGCCTTCCATGCTAGCATGGGTTGGACAATTTTGACTGAGGGCTGGCGAACCAGATGGCTGCACCAGGCTCCAATCTTGATCTGGCAGAGTTTCTACAGCTGGATGTCCTTCCTAACGCCAACCACTCCGAGAGTGTAGTGGGTGCTTTTTACATGCCACCGGCACGGCGCCAGTCAGGCAATACTGGCAATGACCTTGCTTGAATCTTTTTACAAATGCCACCAGCACAGGTGCCAGTAAGGTGACATTGGTAACGATCACGTTCGAATGGTGCCCTTTTACGTGCTACGGCACGGGGGCCAGTCAGGTAGTACTGGCAATGACCTTGCTTGAATCTTTTTACACATGCCATCAGCACAGGTGCAAGTAAGGCGGCGCTGGTAGCGATCACGCTCGAATGGTGCCCGTTTACGTGCCACCGGCACGGAAGCCAGTTAGCCACTCTGGCAACGATCACGCTCAGATGGTGCTCTTAATACCCTAGTAGCACGTATGCCAGTAAGGTGACGCTGGTAATGATCACACTCGAATGGTGCCTTTTATGTGCCACTGGCACAGAGGCCGGTCAGCCGCTCTGTCAACGATCACACTCATATGGTGCTCTTTGCACCCAGCTAGCACAGATGCCAGTCATCGATTTTGATTTTGATTTTGAAACAAAGATTAAAACATCTAAACATCTTTAAAAATAAAAAAAACAATAAAGACCATAATGTCTAAACTGTAGACATAAATTCAAAGTTAGAATGAAGGTGGTGGTAATTGTAGGTGAGGGAAAGTAATCTCGGCTCAGGATCATAAATATACCACTTCACAGGCATTAGGGGATGAGAAAGGGGAAATTTGGGGTAACAGAAGACATTGAGAAAGTGAGGGGAGATAAATCTGGAGGATGAGGAGGGGAGGGAGAAAGGAAGTGAAGAACAGAACAGAACAACATATGAGAAGTAGACTTTCACGTCAAGTTTGTATGAAACCAGTGGTAACCAGCATCTGAATAATTGTATTATAGTCATGTAAATAAATACACACACACATTATATACATGTACACAACATGCAAGTATGTATGTATGTATGTATGTATGTATGTATAACACAGAGACACAGGCAATACATATATATATATATATATATATAGATACAAGTATGTACAGGGTGTTTAAGTTAAATGATAGTTTGTATAAAGGGAACAGGAAACACAATATCCAATCTAAAAATAAAAATATTTTAGCACATCAAAAATATCAACTAGATTATGGCTGGTAGGTAACGAGCCACCTTCAGCTTCGACTGTGGCCTCAAGACGGCTCTGAAACCAGGCACATGTGTTCCTCATTGTATCGCTAGGAAGATCTTCAAACCCCACTTTGGTTTTGGCCATCAGCTTGGCCTTGGTGTTGCAGGCAGAGCAGTTGGTGTCTTTCTCAACCACACCTCACACATAGTAATCTGTAGGATTACATTTGGGGGGATTAGGAGGCCAGAAACTGGGACTGGTGAAGTTGTAGAAATTCTCTGGCAACCACTTCACACTCTTTCCAGAGCTACGGCAATGAGCTGAATCCTGCTGCTACACATATGGCCTTCCAGTAGCAACCATCTCCAGCAGCTTCACATAGCCATCTGAACTGAACACAAAGCCCTGTTCAAAGATGTGGGTCAGATGACGTCACCTTCACTGGAGACATGCCTAAAGACCACCACCGTTCAGTGAACTGGATTTTCATGTCAGGTCTTACAGCCTTTACAGTGTTCACAGAGCATTGAGCAGCAGTCGTAATGTTGGCCTTTTGATATCCAGCAGGAATCCATCAGGACACAGGAAGCTCTTTTCCCATATTAAAATGGCCTCCAGTTCTCCGTGTCAGCTAACTTTTTCTCAACTACAACCTTAATCATTATGCTCTCCAGAACCATTGACTGTCTTCATCAAGCTGTTCCTCACAAAATGAGACATAAAAAATTGTCAAATTTAACCTGAACACCCTGTATATACATATTGGAACATGGTATGGTCTCCAACACATTGGATCCTGTTTAACCATCTGACCCATGCCAGCATGAAAAGCAGACATAAAGATTACGATGATCTATGTATATAGAGAGAGAGTTTACAATTTAGAGGAAGAATCCAGGGGATATATATATATATATATATATATATATATATATATATATATAAAACCACTATTATGCAACTCAATATTATATATATATAAACATTTGTTTGTTATTTACATTTGTTTTTCTATGTTAGCATGGCTTGGACAGGAATTGACTTTGAGACAGGATTTTTATAGCCAAATACATGTCTTGTTTCAATTCTCAACTCTTTTTGTGATAAAGAATTTTTATATTCCATGGGTTTTTGAAAGCTCAGACCAACCAGATGAAATGTCAACATCACCATTGTTTTGCTTTAATAGCAATAAAAGAAATATCATTTATACACACACACACATTCGATCAGTTCCCTACAGTTTTTGTCTACCAAATTTACTTGGTTGACCTAGGGCTACACTAGACATGCAAAAGGTACCAAGCAATGTGAGTGAACCAAAAACCATGTGCTTGCATTCACACTGCCACATGCATATATATCTACGTATATATATATATATATCTACGTGTATATATATATATATATATATATATAAAAGAAGACCCATCAAATCAAGTAAAATCATTGTGCAGATATTGGTGTTGTGCCAGTGGCACATAAAAGCCCCCGTTACACTCTCAAAGTGGTTGGCATTAGGAAGGGCATCCAGCCATAAAAACCATGCCAAATCAGACTGGAGTTTGGTGCAGCCCCTCAGCTTACCAGCCCTAGTCAAACCATTCAGCCCATGCTAGCATGGACAACAGACATTAAATGATGATCATGATGATGATGATGATGATGATGATGATATATATATATATAGCCTAGCAGTGCATGTGAACCCTCTCCAGAACTCTATATGACCTGGGAAGGCCCATATCCTCCTCAGCCACCATTATATAGATTGCTGGAACTTCAGCCAACATGACTAGACTTGGGATGAATACTGGAATGGTCTCCAAGCAGATGGGATTTGACTGTAGAAAGTCTGAAGATATATTGTAAAGCATTTCTATCAAAGTCCCAGCAGCAGAGTAACATGAAATGATCAGGTGTGCAATGTCCTAACCACCTTCACACACACACACACACACACACACACACACACACACATGAAGGCACACAGCTCAGCAGTTAGAGTATCAGGCTCACAACCACAAGATAGTTCATTTCTCCAAACTGGGCTGTGTTGTGTTCTTGAGCAAGACACTTTATTTCATGTTGCTCCAATTCACTCAGCTGTAGAAATGAGTTGTGACATCACAGGTGCCAAGCTGTATCAGCCTTTGATTTTTCCCTTGGAGAGCATCAGTGGCACGGTGAGGGGAGGCTGGTAAGCATGGGTGACCGCTGGTCTTCCAAAAAAAAACCTCACCCAGACTTGTGCCTCGGAGGGGAGATTTCTAGGTGCAACCCCCATGATCATTCATAAGTGAAGGGGACCTTTTCTTTCTCTACTAATACACACACATACACATACTATGGTTAATCTGCAAAATGGTGGTAATTTATTCTGCAAAGGTATAAAGATATAAATCAATAGAAATCACAAAATAGTTCAAGAAAGACTACAAAGAAAAGAGAAAACAAGCAAACAATAGACAGAGTGAGACAAGCAAAAGCATGGAAATATAAAGTGCAAAAACAACAACCCCAAAAATTGTACAATGAAGATAAATAAGAAAGAGGGGAGAATGTAAAGCATTAAGAGAAGCAGGAGAAAAAGGGAGAAAATACGTGATACTGAATGTATGTCTGTGTGTGTATATGTGTGTGCTATCTATCATCATTTAATCTCCATCCTCCATACTGATTTGACAGGACACAGCAAGTTGCAGGGTCGTACTGAGCTCCAGTGTCTGCTTCTACAACTGGATGCCCTTCCTAATGCCAACCACCTCACAGTAAGTATTGGATGCTCTTTTCATGCCACTTGCACGAGTGAAGTTGCCAAGTACATTGCAAGAGAGAAAAGAACAGGAAAGAGAAAGCCCCCACACACACACCTGCCTAAGGCAGGGATGTGCAGACGAATTAGGAAGTAGGGTGGCTTTATCCAGGTGCTGAGAAGTTAAAGTGTGATAGGGGTCAAACACAAATGCCTTGCTATAGGGGAGAGATATGGCTACCTCACATTACAATGGTGATTAGTAGTAACTGGGAAGACAAAGCTATAGAAGTAAGATGCTAGTGATGGTGTGCCACAGCAAATTCTCAAATTGGGTGAGAAAATCAAGGACTGAGATGTGGAGAGAAATGCAATGGGAGAGTAAGAGAGCTGGGTAGAGGTGCAGCTGATGGGAAATATCAGTATGGAGTGGGGGGTAGGGTGAGAGAGCAGTGACTCAGGAAAGAGGAGAGATTGTAAGGTGGGGAGGGTGGTGTGTAAGGTGTAGGGGGAGCAACAGAGAGGGGGATTGAGGGTAGATCAGAGTGTGTTTAGTGGGTTGGGCATGATGGATGGTGGAGATGAGAGGGTGTTGGGAATAAAAGCAAGCCTGCGAGAGCATAAAGCGGAGTATGATCCAGTGAAGAGAACTAGGCAGGGAACGGTGTTTGATGAAAATAGAGTAGGAAAGGGGGGAGGGGAGGGGAGCATAAGGGACGGAAGTTGCAGGGAAAAGGAGAGGGTAACTGATGGGGTAAAGTAAGTGGTGGGGAATATGTGCCAATTTTGCTGCCACGTAGTGCCATACATCGCCTGATGGGGGGGGGTTAGGGGAATGAGATAAGGGAGAATAAGCTAGAAACATAAACAGAATGCTTCCAGGACATCATTTTGGCTGTGGTTGATGGGTTTTCTGGAGCACAATGAATTGCCAATCTTCCCAGTCCTTTGTCGCTTTCTCCATGACACTCAGCATTTTGAGATCGACCTTCACTATTTTGTCCCTTGTCTTCCTGGAACTCTTCCACAGTTTCCAACCACCTTAAGTGACCAGCACTTCTTTATATAACTGTCCTTGTCCATACACCATTACATGGCCAAACACAAGAGGAATCACATTACATCTGATTCCTCTTCTATCTAACTTCTCTTTCAATACATTTGCACTTTGTTATACATGTACATCCAACAGAGAATACTAGCTTCACTTCTCTCTAGCCTACACATGTCCTCTGTATTCAGGGTTCACATCTCACTACCATGTAGTACTGCCGTTCATGCACAAGCATCATATAATCTGCCTTTCGCTCTGAGAAAGAGACCTTTCGTAGCCAACAGAGACAATAGCTCTGATCTTGCCCCACATTCATATTCTAGCACCATACTTTCACAACATCCTCCTCCACTGCTAATTAGGTCACTTAGGTAACAAGCTTTCTAAAGCTTCTAGGGAGTCTCCAGAGATTTAAGAAAATCTATTTCCCTCTTGTGTTTATCGCTCCAACACATCTTCCTTTCATATATTTATTTACTCACATGATTCCATACTCTCCATCTCAGGTTAAAACCTTTTCATTCCACCTGGTTGCCACCATTTATATTTTTTCAACTCTCTCATCATTTCACCCTCATAAATCCAACATTTATCCCAGCTTCATCCAGTTCATTCCAGTTTCACAAGCAGTTTCTCTTTTCTATTATTTTGCCTATACACCATTTATAGTAGCAATGTAATACTACTGTTCAATTAAATTCCATATTTTCAGACTTTAACACACCTTTGATCACATATATACCCAATTCCCTCTTAAAATTCTTCCTTCCATTTTTTTCATTATCTGTAGTTATTATCTATAACAATGATGATGATGATGATTCCATTTTCTATATCAACCATCCTTTTTCATTTTCACCATCTTGTTATTCATCATCAACTTTCCTCTTCAACTTTTAATACTCTTTACTATAAAGTTGCTTCCAACTCAAATATTTCTTTCTCACTCTTTTCCTATGAAGCTCATCTCTGCTGCCAATTCTGCCTCAGATTCTCTAAATCCTAATCCCATACTCTGTGGCCCTGATTCTCCAGTTTTCCTTTAACTTCTCATCTTAACATTAGCATTTATAGAGTGAGGTTTTTCCATTTCCATTTATTTCTCCAACCTCTGATAGTGTGAAACGGCTCCACTCATTGCTTCCTCCATCTCCCAGTTTCCAAAGGAAAAAATATAAGAGAAAGCAAAGGATTAGAGGAAAACAATGACGACTGGTGGTGAGAGGGTGCGGCAGATGTCAATAGAGTATAATTGGGAGAGAGAGAGAGAGAGAGAGAGAGGATGAAGGGTGAAGAGGATGGCAGGGTGTTACTAGATACAAATACCTCAGTACAGATGGAAGAGGAACAGAGGATGGTGGTGAGAAGATTGAATGCAGCTGGCCGATCTAATGCCATCTCTTAGGATTGTTCCAAGTAGTATGAAACAGTGAATAAGAGAAAGAAATGGAAGAGGGCAGCAGCAGATAAAAACTCAACAAGGAATGAGTCTTAAACAATAGATAAACATCCCAACATCCATCACTAACACCCTTTTTTTAATGTCCATATTGCCATGCTAGTACAGATGAGTAGATCTTGCTTAACACTGCCTCATGCTTGTTGCACATTTTGGTAATTTTTTGTAATGTTCAGCTTCTTGAGATCAGATTCCATCACTTTGTTGTTCTATGTCTCCCTCTTTCATAGTTTCCATCTACTTTGTGTGCTTGGCAATTCCTGAAAAAACTCACATGCTTTACGTATCTCTCCTAGCAGTCTCCTCCTGCATACAATATTTGATCTCATTTATATCCTGCAAAAATATGTTTTAATGGTCCTCTCACTAAAAACTAATTCTGTATATCAACCACATACAAGGTTTACCTTAAACTTTCAGCTTATCCACAATTTCACTGCACCCTTTGTGCATCTACAGTCCACATGAGGTGCAATATAAAATTTCTACTGCTTTTTCTGCATAAGAAAAGGCACAAACATTTCCCTCGTCAAAAGCAAAATCCTGTCTTCTTTCCTGCTAATACGTTAGTGTTTGCTAAGCTTATTTTGGGGCCATTTCATTTTAGATTTTCCTATTTGAACTTTCAAAATCTTCCCCCAATTTCATAAGAACTAGGTCATAAGCATATATAAAAGTTTGCATGAACAGCTGATCGTAAATTCCTCC
>NC_043002.1:927797-930297 GCF_006345805.1 Octopus sinensis | reverse complement strand
ACTATCAGGAAATGTTTGACTGTGGACTGGGATAAATGGCTATATGGATGAAAATCAGGATGAAGACTGATGCTGAAATTGCAGAAGTGCTGAATGCAGTGTTCTTGAAAGGGATCCTGTAGATGAGCTATTGATGGACAACAGCAGGGTGTTCTGCTCAGAACAGCTGAGGGAGATGTTCAAAAGGTGGAGCACAAGACACTTCTTCAGAGATATGTATACTGGCCAGGTGGAAAAGGGATTGTGGAACAGTATCAATGTGCAATTAAAGCCATTGCTGAGAGGGGATGAATCTCTCTGATGGAGGCAGTCTTCTGGTACAACATGTCGCTCAGGGTAAGGGTAAGCCAAAGAGCCTGTCCCACAAAGGGTCATATTCCGGTACAAAAAGAAACACCCAAGCATGATGCTGTAACAGCCAGGTGGAAGATGTTACGTCTGTGCAGGTGAGTGACTCGAAGAGAGAAAGAGACATGCTACCAGAGAACCAGAAAAGGACAAGATAATGTCACATCAGCGAGCGACATGGCAAGTCGGTCTCTTTCTTTGGATGACTAAGGGTGAGGTCAGTTGTGCAGTTAGCAATCGTGGGCAATAATTCTGGCTGATGAGGGATCAGTAGGGTCAACACATGACAACAACTAAAAGATCTGGACATGGTTCCCAATTGCAACTCAAGGTCAGAGCAACTCTATTTTCATGCCTTTAAACTACAATATTTGTATACACACACACACACACACACACATACACATATATATCATCATCATCATCGTCATTTAACATCTGTTTTCCAGGCTGGCATGGCTTGGACGATTTGACTGAGGGCTGGTGAGCCAGAAGGCTGCACCAAGTTCCAATCTGATCTGGCAAAGTTTCTACAGCTGGATGCCCTTCCTTACGCCAACCACTCTGAAAGTGTAGTGGGTGCTTTTTATGGGCCACCGGCACAAGGGCCAGTCAGATAGAACTGGCATTGACCATGCTCAAATGGTGCGTTTTATGTGCCACTGGCAATGGCCAAGCTCAAATGGTGTTTTTTATGTGCCACCAGCACAGGAGCCAGTTAGGTGACACTGGCAGCAATCACGCTCGAATGGTGCTTTTAACATGCCACTGGCATGGGACCAATCAGGTGGTACTGTCATCAGCCAAGACAATGATTTCACTTGCCTCAACAGGTCTTCACAAGCGCAGTTTATTGCCCAATGATTGAAGGGTACTTTTAAATGAGCTGGTTATGCAGATGTAGGAGCTCTCTGAACTTTGACCAGGCAATTCTTATTCTAGCAGCTACTCTTTCAGAGCATCCATCCCTGCTACTGACTTGGTCACCTAGGTAACGGAAGCTATCAACTGCTTGTAGTTTTTTTTCCCTGGAATGTGACAGAAGCTGTTTTCTGCACATTTTCAGTCTTTATTGCTCCTGAGCATTTGCCACATACAAAAACTATCTTCCCAGTTAAACTTCCTTTGATATTGCTGCACCTCTTATGTGTCCATAGCTTACACAGGGTACATCTTATGGCGTCTGTACCAATGCCTTTTCTACAGATCAAGCAGGACCATGTACCTGAAGGGATTTGTGGTTTGTCAGCCCTCTACTTATTAAGACTTTGGTTTTTGGTAGGTTGACTCTAAGGCCCTTTCCATTCTAGACCTTGTTTCCACACCTAAAACTTCTCTAGTTCTGATAGTGACTCAGCTAATTAGACTAAGATCATCAGCATAGAGAAGCTCCCAGGGGCATCCTGTGTTATTGCTTGGAGGGCTGTGATCTTTGGTGGACCCCTACCTGGGATTCTTCACTGTACTCATTGCCAACCCTTACCTTACTTATAGCGTCCCTGTACATGGCTTGCACAGCTCTCACTAACTATTCATCTATCCCTAGTTTCCTCATTGACCACCAGATAAGGAATCGGGGGGCCCTGTCAATAGCTTTCTCCATGACATCGAAAGCCAAGTACAGAGGTTTATCTTTGGCTATGTATTTCTCCTGCAGCTGTCTTACCAGAAATATAGCATCAGTGGTGCTTCTCCCTGACACAAACCTGAACTGCATCTTGTCGAAACTAACTCTCTCCCTAATTAGTTGGGCTATGACTATCTCCGTGACCTTCATTACTTAAGGACACATTTCTCTCCTATTACATCACACAATTCTTTCTCACACTGTCTTGCAACATGAAATACCTCAAGCCTTTGATCCTCACAGTGCAGAACATTGACAAATTTTTTCTAATCTGCTTCCACTCTGGCTAAATAAACCCATCTCCTAGCTTCCCCTCTGGCAGTCTGATACACTTCCCTGCTACCACCATTCTTCCAGTCCTTCCATGCCCGTTTCTTTTCCCTAATGGCCCTGTCAACTACATTGTTGCACCACCACGTTACCTTGGGTCGAGAGGGGACTTTGCACAGTCCACAGATCTGGTCAGTAGCCCACAACAGGTTGTCCCATAAAAACCTCCAGTTGTCTTCCACATCATGTGATACT